>NW_024082260.1:0-267188 GCF_003009895.1 Hyaena hyaena | reverse complement strand
GTGGGGGAAAGGGAGAGAGGCAAACCACGAGAGACTCTTGAATGCTGACAAAAACTGAGGACTGATGGATGTGGGGGGGAGGAGGGATGGGCATGGAGGAGGGCGCTTTGGGGATGAGCACTGAGTGTTATGTGGAAAATATTTTGACAATAAACTATTTGTAAAAATAAATAAATAAATAAATTCTTTCTGCAAAAAGAAAAAAAGATGTTAATCTCTGGGTTATTTAATATACATATAAAGAAAATCTTGAAGCAGGATATGGATTCTTGGCAAAGCAGACCTTCTGAGTCCAAATATAAATATCCTCATAATAATCTGTTTATATTTGATTATTTTTATCTATATTCACATATTTTTAATATTTATTTTTGAAAGAGAGAGAGAGTCAGAGAGAGAGTGGGGGAAGGGCAGAGACAGAGACACACCCACAGAATCCTAAGGAGGCTCCAGGCGTAGAGCTGTCAGCACAGAGCCCAATGCAGGGCTCAAACTCAGGAACCATGAGCTCATGATCTGAGCTAAAGTCAGGTCAGATGCTCAACTGACTGAACCACCCTGGTGCCCCTATATTTGATTCTTTTATCTTAAAAGCAAACAATTTGACAACCTTCTGGATTTTACATACAGAACAAATATTGTTAAATTTTCTATTATACCCAAAGCAATCTACACATTCAGTGCAATCTCAATCAAAATAATGCCAACATTCTTCACAGAGCTAGGAAAAACAAAAACGAATCCTATAGTTTGTCTGGAATCAGAAAAGATCCCGAATAGTCAAAGGTTGA
Organism: Hyaena hyaena; assembly: GCF_003009895.1. Lineage (NCBI taxonomy): Eukaryota > Metazoa > Chordata > Mammalia > Carnivora > Hyaenidae > Hyaena > Hyaena hyaena. The sequence continues at coordinate 266,397 of NW_024082260.1, read as the reverse complement.
AAAAGTAAAACAAAGCTGGAGGCATCACAATTCTGTACTTCAAGCTGTAGTATAAAGCTGTAATCTTCAAAATACTATGGTACTAGCATTAAAACAGACACATAGACCAAATGAACAGAATAGAGAACTCAGAAATGGACCACAAATGTATGGTCAACTAATCTTTGACAAAACAGGAAAGAGTATCTAATGGAAAAAAGGCAGTCTCTTCAGCAAATGGTGTTGGGAAAACTACAAAACGACATGCAGAAGAATGAACCTGGACAACTTTCTTACACCATACTCAAAAATAAACTCAAAATTGATGAAAGACCTAAATGTGAGACAGGAAACCATAAAAATCTTAGAGGAGAAAACAGGCAGCGACCTCTTTGACCTTGGCCATAGTAATTTCTTACTAAGACACATCTCCAGAGGCAAGGGAAATAAAGACAAAAGTCAACTGTTGGGATCTCATCAAGATAAAAAGCTTCCACACTGTGAAGGAAACACTCAACAAAACTAAAAGGTAACCAACAGAATGGGAGAAGATATTTGCAAGTGATATATTTGATGAAGGGTTAGTATCCAAAATCTATGAAGAACTCATCAAACTCAATAGCGAGAGACCTAATAATTCAGTGAAGAAATGGGCAGAAGACATGAATAGACACTTTTACAAAGAAGACATCCAGATGGCCAACAGACAGCTGAAAAGATGCTCAACATCACTTATCATCAGGGAAATACAAATCAAAACCACAATGAGAGGAAACAAGAGATGCTGGTGAAGATATGGAGAAAAGGGAACCCTTTTGTGCTGTTGGTGGAAATGCAAACTGGTGCAGCCACTCTGGAAAATAGTATGGAAATTTCTCAAAAAAATAAAAAATAAAGCTACCCTATGATCCAGTAATTGCACTACTAGGCATTTATCCAAAGGATACCAAAATGCTGATTTGAAGGGGCACATGCACCCCAATGTTTATAGCAATGCTATCAACAATAGCCAAATTATGGAAAGAGAACAAATGTCCATCGGCTGATGAATGGATAAAAACTATGCGGTACTTTTATACAATAGAATACTATTTGACAATCAGAAAGAATGAAACCTTGCTATTTTCAACAACATGAATGGAACTAGACTGTATTATGCTAACTTAAATAAGTCAGTCAGAGAAAGACAAATGTATGATTTCACTCATATGTGGAATTTAAGAAACAAAACAGATGAATATAGGGGAAGGGAAGAAAAATAAGATAAAAACAGAGGAAACAAACTATAAGAGACTCTTAAAGACAGAGCAAACAGGTTGCTGGAGGCGTGGTAGGTGGGAGGATGGGTTAAATGCATGTTGGGCATTAAAGAGGGCACTTGTTGGGATGAGCACAGGGTGTCATATGTGGGTGATGAATCACTGGGTTCTACTCCTGAAGCCAATACTACACTGTACATTAACTAACTTGAATTTAAATAAATAAATTAAAAAAAGAAAGAATATTATTATGTGGTATATGATTAAGAAACATTAAAAACATAAATATCAAATTTATCAATTTGATGATAATTCTGCTGAGGTTTAATCCATAGAAAGTATGTTCTCATAGAATATTGTTCCACTGAGCCAATTCTCCAGAGTTATTTTTAAAAATTAAAGAGGACTCCGTCTCATTAAAGTCATTTATTATCACAATTTAATAATTCTAAGCAGCAATCTCTAGGAATACTCCAGAGGGGAGTTTCACTTACATCTTTAAGTGGCAGCATTAGTGATTATGCCTTAATTTTCTTATCAAAACTCTTGCAATGTAGGCTGAATAACCATTCATCAGAACTCTAAAACTATGGGGCACCTGGGTGGCTCAGTCAGTTAAGCATCTGACTTCGGCTCAGGTCATGATCTCGCTGCTCATGGGTTTGAGCCTTGAGTCAGGCTCTGTGCTGACAACTCAGAGCCTGGAGCCTGCTTCAGATTCTGTGTCTGCCTCTCTGCTCCTCCCCTGCTCATGCTCTATCTCTCTCTCAAAAATAAATAAGCATTAAAAAAAAATTAGAACTCTATAAAACTGAAATCCATCCTAAGAATTCTGTCCCTGAATCAAACTGGCCACACAAATAATTTAAACAAGTGGATTTGTTGGGGGGGGAAATGTTAAGATAGTATAAGTTACCACTTAATATTGAGTAAACTTCTGAGAGATAATAAAATTGTATTTTTCCTCTCATCCTGATTTGTGGAGGACGTTTTCCCTCTAAATATATAACATGCATGATATACAGTTTTACTTTTTTTTTTTTCCCCTGGAAAGGGACTACTTGAAAAATACAATCAAGCTGCTCCGGACAGACAAAAGCCATTGCATTCTCCTCTTCTCTGTATGGTTAGCTGGTGATGATCCTATGAACCAACTAGTCCTCTTCTTATCCTGACCTGCCTAGGACTCCCTCAAGAAATAGCCAATTAAATCTGTTACTGATATGTTATGCTGAGCAAAATAAGTCAGGCAGAGAAGGACAGACACCGTAAGTTTGCACATATGGGTGGATTAGGAGGAACTTAATGGAGGACCATGGAGGAGAAGAGGGGGAAAATAATTGGGGAGAGGGAGGGAGGCAAATCATGAGAGACTCTTGAATGCTGAGAACAAACTGAGGGCTGATGGGAGTGGGGGAAAGGGTAAGAGGGGTGATGGGCATGGAGGAGGGCACTTGCGATGAGCACTGGGTATTATATGGAAATAAACTTCACAATTAACTATTTAAGGAAAAAAACCTGTTACTGATATTTTGACAAAGAGGGTCTCCACTAGGGAAGTGCAGGAGCAGATTTATTTTAGAAAACCACAAGCCATCCCACCAACTTCACAAATCCTGGGAGGTATTTCCTCAGGACTTTCTTTTCCTGTTCTTTGATCTAGACCCTGAACTTCACTGACTACATCTCTTATGAACACTGCCCCCTGGTATCTTTCCACTAAACATGTTGGTATATCATTCTGTGATAAATTATTTTGGTGTTTCTTCTGGCCTAGGGGTACTGTGACCAAATAGTTCAGAAATTTCTAAAAATATGATTTCCTAACTTGGATGCTGAAAAGGAGGAGCAGAATTTTCTTGAGGTATGTGAATTAAGACAGGAAGAGAATGGGCATATATATAAGTATTTATATACTTCCTTCTCTGGGGGTGCTATGTATTTTCTTTGTCCAGATACCAATTTCCTCCCTACTCTCCATGCTTCTCTTGAATCTTTTAAAAAATCTTGTTTATTCTATTTTTTTGCCTTTATGGGTTTTCAAATTTTTTATTATTTGTCACTTATCCTTGACATTTTAACATGTATTTTAAAATTAAACTCCTAAACTTGATTAATATTTTTACCCTCTTCCAAAACAGTAAAGATTCTTAAAACACTTTTCCTCAAATCACTTCTTCCTCACTAATGTTAGGTATCCATGATTTAATTCTATCTTTATTTTTATTAACTCCACAAATCAGACATTGCAGTTATTTTTATATAGTCAGTATCATGAGACTTTTACTTGTATGCTTAACACTTAAGAGAAAATTTATTGTATTTCTTTTGTGATTATGATTTTTCTTCACAGATATACTTCAGATGTTTCTTTAATCAATTGGAGGTAAAAAATTAATTTTTTAAGTTTATTTATTTATTTTGAGAGCGAGAGACAGTGCAAGTGGGATAGTGGCAGAGAGAGAGGGGAGAAAGAATCCCAAGCAGGCACCACACTGTCAGTGCAGAGCCCAATGTGGGGCTTGAACCCACGAGCCATTAGATCATGACCGGAATTGAGTCAAGAGTTGGACATTTAACTGGCTGAGCCACCCAGGGGCTCCTGGAGGTATATATATATATTTAATTTTTGTTCATCTGTAGATACAGATTTGACTTGTGTTATAGAATAAAATTTACCATAATATAGAATTTTAGGTTGTTGGAAGATATTTTTATGTAGCCCTTTTAAAATAAATTCTACCATATTCTGGCTTTTAAACCCGTTGTTAAGTCAACTGTTAGTCCAGTTTTAATTCTTCTACAAGTAATCTGTCTTATTTCTGGCTCCGTTTAAAACTCAGTATCTTTGGGAGCACCTGGGTGGCTCAGTTGGTTAAGCATCCAACTTCAGCTCAGGTCATGATCTCACAGTTCATGGGCTCAAGTACCACGTGGAGCCCCGCATCAGGCTCTGTGCTGACATCTCAGAGCCTGGAGCCTGCTTCAGATTCTGCGTCTCCCTCTCTCTCTGACCCTCCCCTGCTCACACGCTCTCTCTCAGAAATAAAGAAAATATTAAATTTTTTTTAAAAAAAGCTCAGTATCTTTGGTGGGCACCAGTTCACCAACATTTGTCTAGGTGTGGATATCTATATCTACCTTTTTTAAAAAAAATGTTTATTTTTATTTATTTTTGAGAAACATAGAGGTAGAGAGAATCCCAAGCAGGCTCTGCAGTGACAGAACAGAGCCCAATGTGGGGCTCAATCTCACAAACCGTAAGATCATGACCTGAGTGAAATCAAGGTTGAATACTTAACTGACTGAGCCACCTTGGCAACCCTGTATCTCCCTTGCTTGGGATTCATGATTTTCCTGGTTCAGACAACTGGTATCTTCAGTTAATCATAGGAAAATTATCTGCCATTATGTATATATTTAATGTGTCATATCTCTTCAGGAATCACATGTGACACAGATCAGAACTTCCAAAGCTATCCTCTGTGTTTTTAACTACTTTCTTAAATTTCCCTTCTTTTTGTTTCTCTATGCCATCTTCTGGGTAATTTTTCAAAATCTATTATCCAGTTTATTGGAGGTACTTATTCTTTTTTATCAGCTATGCTTTAGCTATTTTTTGTGTTTAGAAATAATATTTGATTTACCTTAATTCTGTTTTTGCCCCTTATTTTTATTCCTCAAAAGCATATCAGATAAGCTTATTTTAAAATTGTTTTGTTCATTAAATTATCTTCAGTCTTTACTGACTTGATTCTACATTCAACTGATTCTGTTTATTCTTGTTTATAATGGCTTTTAAAATATTATGTTATTAAAAAAATTATGAGCTCATTACTGGAATTCTTTTATTTTTTTAATTTTTTAACATGTATTCATTTTTGAGAGAGACAGAGCATGAGCAAGGGAAGGGAAGAGAGAGAGGGAGACTCAGAATCTGAAGCAGAGTCCAGGCTCTGAGCTGTCAGCACAGAACCCAATGCAGAGCTTGAACCCACAAACTGTAAGATCATGACCTGAGCTGAAGCTGGATGCTTAACCAACAAAGCCACTCAGGCGCCCCTGGAATTCTTTTAATTGCAACACTTAAAGGACTAAGTTTAAAATAGTTCTCTCCAGAAAGATTTTTTTGGTTGTTATTCCTAGACTCCTGAGAATGTCCTACAGACATTCTCAAATGTCCTTTTGGCTACATATGTTGTGTGAATTCTGACCCCAAGTCTTTGTTAAGTATAGACTTGTCATTGGGAAATCTGAGAAATTATTTTTGTATTTCCACTTTGCCAGAGACAATGTTGGTATAAGCATGTACTCCAAAGCTCCCTCTTCAATAAGAATTGTTTTTACTCCGGAAGGTCAATTTATAATGATCCAGGCTTTAGGCAAAACTTTCCAACCCAATCTGTCATTGAACTGAGGCCACAGATTTTGTATGCTGGGTTTTTTTTAATGTTTATTCATATTTTGAAAGACAGAGAGACAGAGTGTGAGCAGGGGAGTGGCACAGTGAGAAGGAGACACAGAATATGAAGCAGTCCCCAGGCTCTGAGCTGTCAGCACAGAGTCTCATGCGGGGCTTGAACTTACAAGCTGTGAGATCACGACCTGAACAGAAGTCGGACACTCAACTGACTGAGCCACCCAGGCACCCCTGTTTGTTTTTGTTTGTTTGTTTTTAACATAAGTCACATGAAGGTGCTCTGTAGATGCTGAAGTCAGTGCTAACTTGTTTCTCTGCATCAACATTTCATTATTTTTCCTATTGAAGGAATATTAAATTCTCTACAAGAATAGAAAGTGCTTTGGTATTTATTGTTTGACAAAGCCCAGATAATACAAAGGTACATATTAACTTGAAGATTTCTGACTGACGTGGAATATAACCTCAAAAAGGATGGTTTTTCTTACTCTGTAATAAAAAAATTAATAGTTTTGTTCTATTCTTGCAATCTTATTCTAACTTAAAAACAGTTCCTAAATACCGTATTTAACTGGTTCCTTCATAATGTAAATACATTTTTCTATATGGTCATTAGAATTTGTATGGGAATCATGTTTCCATCTGTTTGAAAATGATACATATATTATAAATATATATACGATATAAATATATATATTTAAGTTTATTTATTTTGACAGACAGACAGAGAATGGGTGAGAGGGGCAGGGGCAGAGAAAAAGAGAGGATCCCAAGCAGGCTCCTCACTGTCAGGACAGAGCCCAATGCGGGGCTCAATCTCATGAACTGTGAGATCATGCCCTGAACTGAAACCAAGAGTCAGACACTTAACCCAGGTGACCCTGAAAATAATATTTTGACAAGAGCATCCTTTCCATTTTATAACTCAGTTTTGTTGTTGTTGTTGTTGTTGTTCTTGTGAGACATGTACAATAACATTCTGTTCCATTTCTTCAAGGCAAGAAGAGTTATACAACATGACACAAAATAAAAAAATAATGGTATAACATGACTCTCTTAGCTTTTTTTAAAGAGTAACAAGCATTCTCTGGTAATGCTTGTTAATCCTAAAATAGATTATTGACTAACATTTTAAGTTTTCCTGTTACAAAAAAATGAACAATAAGAAGGACCACACTAAAGAATAGTCCAGCTTACTGCTTTTACTAGCTTTGAAATACAGTGTTTAAGATCACCCAGGTAAGTAAATTAAAGTTATGAACACAGCACTGGTTGTCTGATTTCCATTTAACAATAAATTCATTAAAAGAGTTTTTAAATTGTGATTCTGGATTTATCTGAAAGCATAAGACTTTTAAATTTTGAGCTACTTTTCAATATGACTATTCTCTGAAGTGATGTTTTATAACACTACAATATACAGTATTGGCTCCCTAGTTGAAGAGCACAGCATCTAATTTTATTTGTGCAATGCTTATGTCTTTTGTAAGAAATATTTTATGTCCACAGTAACTACTGTATATTGAAAGATGCTTATTGGTTGCCGCTTTTGCTACATTAAAAAAAATATTCCTACAAGTCAGCTTTCTGGTCTACTAAATGCCAATGCTTTGGATATTGAAATGTTTATGACACTAAATGGGGTATTTTGCAGCAACTGATTAGATCAATGCATCTGTTGCAGGTTTTAGATCATCTTCTTTATGACAGATTTATTGAATAGCTCAAGGTACTTGGCATGAGGATACTTGAATGCATTGATTCAACTGGAAAGTTAAATATGGAGCTGCGAGCCTTAATTTTGATGGTATTTAAGTAGAAGGAAATGAAACTCCTAAATATACATAGGGAAAACAAAATTTGAAAACTTCTATAAGCCACTAATAATTTGTTATATTTGTTTAGGCAAATGGAGGAGCAATTTAGTGGCTCATGGAGATTTTATTTTATTACTTAGATGGCTACACTTGAGCTTCATTTAAATTACTTTTTCTGTACTTTGTAAATTTTTGTCACATAAACTTTGCATTACTGTCTATACTTTGCTATGTCTATGCTAATTCTAAGTCCTCCACAAAAATACTTGGTCATATTTTATTGTCCTAATGTGTTTTACCCTTCATGTTCAGTTTCCATATTTTGTAAATATTTTTGTTTAACATAATAAGTATCCTGTACTGATTTAAGCCACTCTAGTTTCTTTAAATATCTGAATCAAAGACAAAATAGAAAGGAAATAAAATAAAGATTAGTGCTTATGAAGCACTTTTATTTGAGCTAAAGACATCAACTTCATAGTAATAAAAGCTCTTCTTCATGATTAGATTTAAGAGTACAAACGGTGATTACTTGAAAGAGAGTGATTCCTAAGCAAGCAGCACTTGACACTCACTTTTGGCTCATTATTAAAATATCAGAAAGAACAAGGCATAATCTAAACATTTTGGAAGGGCTTAGTAGGGCTAAGGTAAAAAGGTTTCTACAGATTACTTCTTGGAATAGTTATGAAAAGAGTTTAGATAAGTTATGAATAAAAAGAAGCATATCTCAAGCATCTGCCTGGCTCAGGAGGTTGAGCATTGGATTCTTAATTTCAGCTCAGGTCATGATCTCATGACCATGCTGACAGCAAGGAACCTGCTTGGTTCCTTTCTCTCTCTTTCTCTCTCTCTCTCTGCCCCTTCCCCCACCCGTGCACTCTCACTCTCTCTCTCAAAATAAATAAATAAACATTAAAAAAAGAGAAGCGTATCTGCAATAACAGCATGATTGCTACTTTGTTTTTAATCTAATAGAATTTTCAGTACCTTCTTTCCTCCTTGTCAAGTACCCTAGAGTAATGCTGAAGGAGCTATAGTGAGACCGGATGGATTTGGATTGCTGCCCCATTACTTACTGCCTGGAGACACCAAGCAGGTTACTCCATCTTTCTCTTTTTAATTTACTCATCTTTATTTTTATTATTTTTACTTTATTTATTTATCTTGAGAGAGACAGAAACACCATGATTGGGGGAGGGACAGAGAGAGAGAATGTCAAACAGGCTCCACACTGTGAGCATAAAGCTTGACACAAGGCCCAAACTCACAAACTGTGAGATCATGACCTGAGCTGAAATCAAGAGCTGGATGCTCAACCCACTGAACCACGCAGGTGCCCTAGTTTCGTCATCTTTAAAATAGTGAAACTAATACCTACTCCATGGAGTTATATAGAATTAAGTGAGATAATATGTGCCTGGTGGTTATCGGTGGCTGTTTACCAAATATTTCTGGTTCTCTTTCTCTCTCTCTCTCTCTCACTCTCTCTCACTCTCTCTCTTGAAACGCAAGAGAGTTGACTTTCATGGTCTCCATGTGATTTTAATGGGCTAGATAACTTCCTAGGAGGAAGGCACTGTTACCTGTAGGCCAGAACATGTGATTGATTGTACAAGGCTAAAATCTTTTCCTTTCTCTTAGCAATTGACAATATTTAAAATGGTTACTATTCTTTTATTCTGTGTCCTTGAGTGACTATAACAATTGGAGCCCCCCTTGAAAACTCACGGTGAACACGTAGAATAGATGAATAGTAAATTTTTGCTGAGTGAAGCATCCAAGTTTTCTTCTTTTTATCAGGATGTAAACCTCTTCTATAATGAAATCATAGAGATATTGATAGCTACAAGCGGGTTATTCCTTTAAAAAACCTTATATGTGACACTGGCATAGAGACTTGTTAATGAACTATTACCAGACACTAGAAGGATGGAGACCATTCTTTCGGCAGTGGAAAATCTCTTAAAATTGGTTCCTGCAATAACACGGAAAGAATACAATGTTCCTGATGAAAATGTAGTCTTAGGGAAAAAAAGTTGAGAAATAGAAAGCATATTTTAGAAGCTGTTGACTATATCTGGCAAGGTATTACAAGCACAGAAAGAAGGAAATAAGCACAATTTGAAACAGAGATTAAAGAGAATAGAAAGAGCACAGAATAGAAAGAAACTTCCATTAATCACAGAGCCAAAGACAGGAAACTCGTTATCATCCATTTGTAACAGTAAACTGAGATTTCTTTGGGGCAATTGAGACCAATTAGATATTGTTCATTTTGGAGGAATCAAATCAAAACATGAGTAGCTCTCTCATTGTTAAAACCTCTATTTAGATCAAAGCTTTCCCGAAAAATTCTTTTAGTTAAGCAAAATGGCTGGGGAAAGGGATGAGGGGCAACTAAAACTATCTGCAATTAGTTGAAAATAAGTACTATTGTGGCTCTTGAAACAAGGACTGGAATGAAATAAGTAACCCCTGTTAGGTTCTATAAACTTTGTATTGTAAAAGAAATCATAAACCTGGGATAAAAATACTTATTTATTTAAAACATAAAACAACCCTTGGATTTCCACCTTTCTAGCCATAGAAACTGGGCTTAGAAAGTTGCACAGCCCCCATGATTTGTGTGATCTCCATGGATGTGGTATTGGAGTGGGAAGACTCATATTGGAAATAGAATTTCTTGAAGTTTCACCAGAAATAAGAGATTGAGATGCATATCCCAGAAATAATATTAAGGGTCTAGTTAAGAAAGAATATACATCTCAAGTCTTTGCAATATTTTCCCAAAATTTTTAATTCCTTTGAACTCAAAGCTGCTGTGTCTCCATTTTTATCCTTCCAAATAGTGTTACTTGGAGTTATCCTGTCCTTCTACAACAGAGATAAGTGGTTTTGATGTAACTCTCAAGAATCTGTGCCCTACTAATATTCATGCCCTTGTAAATCCCCCTCCCTTTGAAATTGGCCTGGGGATGATGACCTGATTCTAATAAATAGAAGATGGCAATATCAATTGCCATCATTAGACTGGATATCAATTCCATTATATTGTATATGTATATACAATACATATATATATTGTATCAATATTGTTGTCATATTGATATTGTTGCCAATATCAATTGCCATCATTAGACTGGAGATCAATTCCATTATATTGTATATGTATATACAATACATATATATATAATATAATATATAATATACATTATATTATAAAAGAGTGAGACTTCTGTCTTGTTTGTGCTTTCTCTTGCCCTTTCACTATAATATAGTATTATTATATACTATTATATATTATATATATATATACATATAAATATATATTGTTATATATAATATATGGCTGGAATATATATATATATACATATATATACATATATACACATATATACATATATATACATATATACACATATATACATATATACATATATATACATATACGTTGTACATATGTACATACATATATCAACATATCAGGTTGATAGACTTGAGAAAGCAACACATTTCCTGTAGTAAAAACTTAAGCATGTTATCATAATCCAGCTGTTAATCACATGCTAGCTTTATTGAAGTCAGATGCCATTTTTATAACTACCTATAGAGAGGTTTACTTGGTAAGCAGCCAATGGAGGTTACCATCCAATAGCTTGAGATAAAACAAGACCTTCAGTCCAATGACCCAATGGGAATAACTGTTTCCAACAGTCATTGAGTGAATGTGGAAGTCAATCTTGTCACCAATGAAACTTTGAAGGCTGTGGTCTTGGTTGAGGCATTGTAGATTTGTAAGACCTTGAGCCAGAGAACCCAATTAACTGATTCCCAGATTCCTGACTCACAGAAAAGCTCACAGTGAGTTCATAATGATGTTTCAAGTTTTCAGTAGTTTGTCACTCAGCTATAGATAAGTAATAGATTTTATATATTGGATGTGTAAAATAGTCTTTTACATCATGATGTTTTCAGGTCATGACAGGCAGCATCCAGACTTCTTATGGAAAGAAGTGTTCATTCCTCAGAGGTACTAAACTTTATTAATACATTTTCATTTTTGAATGGAACTTATTCTGTAAGTAAGAAAGAGGGAGAAATAAATATATAATAAATAGAAGAGAAGACTCTGGTAATCAATAGATCCTTTAACCAAATCTTTTTGGTTCTTTCCTCTTCTAGGTACAAGGCTGGACTATCTCTTGGCCTCTTATGATTGCATGGCTCATTTAATAGTTCTAATGGTTAAGCTCTGAGCATTTAAACTTCTCTTTCCAGCACAGAAACTCTACCATATTTGAAATGATGGCTACTCCTTTATCGTCATTCCTTGATTAAATAAAAAAATCTGTTGATCTGTAAAGTATATGTAATGTGAATCATAAACAAATTGTTCTTGGGGCACCTGAGTGGCTCAGTTAGTAAAGTGACTTCAGTTCGGGTCATGATCTCACGGTTCATGGGTTCGAGCCTGACATCAGTCTTTCTACTGTAAGTGCATAGCCAGGTTTGGATCCTCTGTCTGTCTGTCTCTCTCCCCTTCTCTCTCTTTCTCAAAAATAAATAAAACATTTAAAATAAATAGATATATTAATTAATTAATTAATTAATTAATAATTTAAAAATCATTCTTGTGGTAAGTCACTAAGATTTTGGAGCTGTTTTTTCATATGGTGTAATGTGGCTTAGCCTGACATATTTAACACCTGAAATGCTAAAATTTTGTTTTAGGTAAATAACAAGAACCCTAAATGAATATTATTGTCTCCATGATTACTCTGATGTAAGTCTAAAACTTCCAAGATCATTTAAAAGCCAGCTCTACTTTAAAGTAGAACTAGACATCTATGGGAAAATTGTAGAATTATAAGACTCTTAAGCCAGACTTTCTTTCCATTTATGGTTCTTATTTAGCAAAATAACAACAATACCTGGCATTTAATAATTTTGGAAGAAATTTCATACAAAATTATTCTAAATGGAAGTACAAAAGTAAACAATTACTTTAGCAAGGATTGAACATGTTAGTAAAGAAAAAAATTGTCCTCCAAGAGCCAGGCAATCCAGCTTCTAGATATCTATAGTTTGTTCCTTTTTGTGAAGATAACTAGCCCCTGACAACTCTTCCATAGAGAAAATTTAAATAAAAAACTCAATGACCATTTTATTAAATACTTAAGAAAGCATTCAAATGCTATGATGTTTCAAACTTTTAACAACACAAAAAAATAAACGCAAACACAAAAATCCACCAGGCAGTAAAAATTTTGCAGATAATCACTAATAGAAACTAACAAAGAAGAAGTTGGTAAGATAGTATAATGCAACAGGTGCTAACTAAACAGTTGCATAGATAATCATATGATTCCTCTCAATTGCTCTATTCACCTGTATTACAAATCAGTGGGATCAACATTGTTTCTTAAAAATGTAAAATTACCCATATATGATTTCTGTGTTGGCAACGTGCATATATTTATATGTGTATACATACACACATATACATATACCCCACACACACATGCATACTTCACAGTTTTGCTGGTGTTTGCTGCATGATATATTTATTTCAGAGAGAAATGTGTTAAAATATGTCATTTTGTGGTTTTCTTCATTTGTTCTCCTGTCATTTCATGCTTTATATATTTGAAGACTTTTTTGCAAGATATATATAAAATATTTATTTATAAATACCATTTCTGAATTTCTCCTTTTATTGCTACATATCCTTTTTATCCCAGCTTGTGCTTATTATATGATATCTGATATATGATATTTTTATTACTAACGTACCTTATTTAATAAATGTTTGCCTGGCATATATAAACTCCTTTTTATAAATAATTTCATGTCATTTATGAGGTCTATCTATTTTAATGGTATACATGAATATATAAGTAGATTTATTTACAAAATGTGTGTATTTTATTGGATTATTTTGTTCTGTTTATGTTGCCTGTGGGTGTGGCAGTCATGGTGGTTGCTGTGAAGCATTACTGGAAGAGAAATTGCCGCAGCCAACATAGTTCACTGGTAATTCCCAAGCTCTACATGTCAGGGTCTACCTTGGAATCCACTCTATTACTCTTCCTGTAGACTGGTCCCAGCCAATGACTGCAACTGGTACCGTGAACTATTGCAGGGCCACTCCTGTCCAACAGAGGACACTCCAATGGAATCTGGTTTGAGGGATCACCAAGGCCCTGGCCAAAACTTTCTCAGATGTCCTCTACAGTCTGTTTCTCTTCCAAGCTAATCCTTCTTTCACATGGATTAGCCTTCAAACTAAAAACCTCCTTTTTATTCTTCACAGGTGTTTCATAAGTAAATATTGTGTGTCTAATCTTATTTAGGCCTCAGCTTTCTGAGATGACTCAAACTGACCTGGGATACAGATGCTATGAGGACTTACTTGTATCTCCTAGCTTGCATGTTACCAACATATAAAGATAATATATGATGCTCATGTATAAATGGATTCTTTTAAACCTGGGTTAAAATTCAGTAAATTTCAAATAATTTCATCATAACAATGAGTTCTTTGACTACAACGCAATTAAATAATAGCCATAAAAATATGTACAATATATTTATCCTGGCTATTTGTCTATATATTTCTCCATTTCCCATTTCTAGTTAGAACCTATGACAAAGACAGCTAGTTTGCCCTAATATCTTTCTTCTAGTCTTCAATAGTATCATGAACTCCAATTTTTATCTAGCTGCATATTTACTCACAAAAAAAGAAAAAAGAAAAAATAATACATTCACAGCCACCTTTAAATCAGGAGTGACCTCATGACTGTATGCTGATTAAAAGGATATTACAGAAGTGGTAATGAAAACTATACTCAACATGACCAAAAAATCAACAATAGAAGGAAAAAACTGAAGGGAAAAACAATAATTTTAAATTATAAAGATACTGCCCAAGATAAATATGATTAAAAAATACTAAAATCACAATATCTAATGTAACATCCTCAAAAGAAATGAAGAACAGGAAAAGCAATGTGCACTTTGTCAAATGTGAGGTAGACAACAAATGTGAGAATTGAGACCCTTATAATTCAGAGGAGTGGTAGATAGAAATGACTAAGATAAGATAATAGCTGTAAAGAAAGAGAATAAAAAGTGGCAATCTCACCTAAGGAAGTATAAGGTATGCACCTAAAGATAAAAGCCACAATTCAGTAAAGAAAAAAAGTGGTGCTAAGTTTTCTAGAAAAATATTTGGAATTAAATGTGAATATTTGGACAATAAGAAAATTTTTGTCACTCTAACATTATTTAACAATACGTTATGTCTATGGACTACCTAAAACAGTTTTGAATTAAGAGAAATAAAAACATCTTCCAGACTGGGACGTCTGGGTGGCTCTGTGAGTTAAGCATCCAATTTCAGCTCAGGTCATGATCTGACAGTTTGGGAGTCAAGCCCCGTGTTGGGCTCTGTGCTGACAGCTCAGAGCCTGGAGCCTGCTTCGGATTCTGTGTCTCTCTGTCTCTCTATCCCTCCCCTGCTGGCACTCTGTCTATCTCTCTCTCAAAAATTAATAAACATTAAAAAATGTATATCTTCCAGATAAACGTTACTATGGCATATAATTTCTCTGTATTACTAGGTGTGGGAAGATGATGAAGCATCTAGTACATACATAATTGTAAAGGAGGAAAAAAGATTTGACTGAAAGGTTTTACATGTAGCCAGATTGTATTTCATGTGTAAAAGCCATTTCAAGAAAAATCAGATATGATATAGCTCACACTTATGTAACCTTCCTAGAAAAAAAATAATATATACATATTATATTTTTATATATTTATATATATATTTATACATATAATGATGCAATCCAGAATGACAAGAAAAGAAAACTAAACTAAGGTCATAATGAAGAAACACATATCCAGAAATTACGGACACTTAAGTTTGAATATGCAGTTACATCTAAGAAATTTTTATAGCTCAAAGTTTATAATATTAAAGCCCAGAAGGCAGAAGTGGGAAAAAGAATGCAAGTTTCCTGATATACCAAAGGGATATTAAAGGATCCATGATAATTCTCAGGAAAACATAGTTTTAAATATACCTTAGAAATCTTATAGTCCATTAATATATTCAATCAAACAATACTAATGTGCATGTATTATGTTTTTATTAAGTGCCAAAAAATGTCCAGTTGCTAGAAAGACCAATATAAATAATATCGGTTTTATGCACTCAAGAATATCACAGTTCAGGGAAGAAAATCGACATAAGCATTTAATGATAAAGCAGGGTATAAATAAGCACAGAGTACTAGGGAACTCCATTGAAAATCCTGAAGATGGTCTGGGGAATACAGATTGTAGTAAACAAAATTGAAAAAACATTTATAAAATAAACATTAGTCAAGCCAATGTCAGTAGTATGAAAGTAAAATTCTAGGTGATATGTGCAATAAAAAATATAGAGGCAAGTAAGCGCATGGTAGAGAAAACAAAATCAGATTGCTGATTATAAATTGTCAAGGGCAGAGTGGCTAGAAATTACAATGGAGAAGATAATCAGTGGAAGGTCTTGCATATTTGATCTTTATAATGTCCATTATTACAACAGTGTATAGATCTAATAGAATAAGACAGTTCACAAATTAAAATATGTTGGCAAGAAAGCATTAAGCATAATAAAAGATGACAGAAATAAGCCTGAATACATCAACTCAGAAAAAAAAACACTCAAATACATTAAAATGCCAAAATGGGTTAGCAAATAAAATCTAACTTCATACTGTATACAAAGTATACCTAAAATGAAGTATTGTGGAAGCATAAATAATGAATGAGGGAACAAAAAAATATCTATCAAGCAAATGGTTATTGAAGTTAAGAGTGGTTGCATTATTTTAATTGTTTTAATGTTTATTTTCCAAGAGAGAGAGAGAAAGAGAGCAAGTGAGGAAGGGGCAGGGAGAGAGGGAGAGAGTGAATACCAAGCATGCTCCACACTGTCACCATTGAGCCCAAGGCAGGGCTAGATTCCATGAAATGTGAGATCAGGGCCTGAGCTAAAATCAGGTTGGACATTTAATGACTGAGCCACTCAGGCACCCTGGAAACTTTATTTTTAGATGTAATACATAATACGTGTAAATAGGCTAAAGAGTCAAAGTAAACCACTGGAAACTTGACAAAAAATGATGGATGAAAATTTAAAAAGTAGAAACTAACAAATTATCAACAGGAAGCAAAACTAAAAACTCTTCAGCATTGTCATAGACCCAACCACTATGATTAAGTATTTTCCTTGAATTTTAATAGTGGAAAAAAAGAAACACAAATTACTTGGATGTAAAGAAAAAACACACATAAATCTCCATTTATGAGTGTTATTTATAATTCCGTTCTAAAGAATTTGAAGATCAAAATGAATTAATGGAATGAATGAAAATTTGTGTTGTGAATTCGTAACTTCTAAAGTTATATCTCAAAGTCCCCACTCCATGAATAACAGACCCAATTGCCCACTAAGTAATTCCTTTTGCTTTCCCAGAGTCAGTTCAAGACCCATTTGTTCAAGATGAATTTATCACCTTCTTCTCCCTACATATACCCTATCCAAGCTCACTCCCCCCGACCCCCAGTAAATACACCCTTACACAACTCTCCTCCTTATTTTCCTTACTGTAGAGTCTATCACTGACAGTTGTCCAGTACACTTGGTTTTAAGGGCAGGAGTTGTGTCTAGTGCACTATCTTACCCACAGTGGCTAGCATAACTGACCAATGTATTATAAAATAAATCATTAAGTTTTTGCTCAAAATTTGGGTTAAATATTAAAAGGAATTTATTGGGTAAAAACAGCCTCCTGGGTGGCTTAGTCAGTTAAGCAACTTGAATCTTGCCTTCAGCTCAGGTCATGATCTCATGGGGTTCATGAGATCGAGACCCTTGTTGGGCTCTGTGCTCTGCAAGAGCCTGCTTAAAATTCTCCCTCCCTCTCTCTCTCTGCCCGTCCCTCGCTTGTGCACATGGTCTTTCTCTCTTTCAAAAAACAATTGGTAAAAACATTTTTCTGAAAGGCAAATCTAAATTATAAAATTCCGTATACCTTTCATCTGTATATTCACTTCTGATAGTGAATTTAAAGATGGAGATAATAAAAACAAACTATACAAAAATATGTATACATCCTAAATATACCATCATATGGTAGTAGATGTAGTGAATAAAATACGGTATATCCATATGTAAAACCCTATGTTGCTATCAATAATCATGTATGCAAAGTCTCACTACATATTGCCAAGTTTAAAGCAAAAGGATATATATAATATCCTAATTTTTAAGTATATTTATTTGTATGTATAAAAATTATTTTTCATTAATTATTTTTATGAATGTACAGGTTTCTGCCACTATCTGAAAATAAAGTATCCCTATGAAACCTTTAATAAGCCAAAGTAGCATAAAGCAAGGAAGCAATCACCATTAACTTATGGAAAAATTTTTGAGGATTCCCAAGCTCCAAAAATAATCTCTCATAGGCTTTTCTGATACTTTAGGACACACCTTGTTAACGGATGTACAAAATAAATTAACGTAAAGCACAGATGCTCACAGACCCAGTTCAAAGCTATGGTGGCTTGCTGCTGAGATGCTTAGGGTAGTTCCGGGGGAGAGGAGCACGGCGGGGCCATTCTCCCTGCTCAGGATGCACTCTGCGTCTAAAACAGTCCTTCACAAAACAGATGCTGAACACAATTTTCACTTTTCACCTTTTTTCATAAAAGCCAAAATCCTCTTGGGATTTCTTTAGGTCAGTGAAAATAGGTACTAAGGTAGGTCTTTCATAAAAACAAAGTGCCCTAATGTAAACTTTAGAAAATTGGGTGTAACCTGTATTCAACAAAATTTGTATTCTGACAACGTGCCAGACATTTCACTAAGTGCTAGAGACCCTTGGATGTGCGACACCAGGCTCCACTTTTACAAACTAGGTATCACTGCTGAGTTTGTAATTATTTGTTAAGTAAAAGAATGCTATTTAAGTTCATTTTTATCCTTGTATGATTGAAATCTGAGTCCTCTTGAAATCGTTCACTCCACTTTGCATCTGAGGAGACAGAATGGGTCTGTGTCCTCAGTGAGTATTGATAGACTAACACAGTCTTAGGTCACTATTCATTTGAATCAGATTGGCTGAGGTTGAATCCATTTGCCACAACCTTCTAGATCTGTGACTTGTACAAATCCTTCCTCTCAGCTTCTTTCCTCTTCAGAAAGCAAAGAACTAAAATTAATATAAGCTGCATCATAAGATTTACAATAAAATAATGTAAGTATTCACTTTGTTGCCTACTATATCATAAGTTCTTGAGATTTCATTATTCTCAAGAGTTACTAATTCCTAGAAGAAATGAGGAGAAAAGGATGGAATATGAAGAGAGTCAGCCAAAAGGTATGGAGGAACTTTGGAACTAACTTAGATGGAACATGGAGTATTAGATTCTGCTGTTTGGGGACAGAGGATGACATTACTGAAAATTCCTTAGAGCAGATGGTAGTTGACTTTGGCCCTACGGATAGGATTTTACTATGTGAAAAAGTGGAAGAAAGATATTTTCATGCACGGGTATCATTTTTCTAGATATGGCTATAACTTGATTATATGCTCATTTGGGGTAATGTTTTATTTAAAAAGATGGTTTTATGAATCCTTTTGGTTTAAAAAAGACAATGTTTGTGGTATTGTTAATGTAAGTATTAGCTTTTCTATTTCTTCTTTTTTAAGTTTCTCTTCTCCTTGCCTCTCCTTTTCCTTTTTTTTCCTTTTCCCCCCCCTTTGTCCTAAAGAGGATAAACTTCTCTGAATTACCTGAAGCCTGGATGCTTCAAGTTAAAAACAGATTGATTCACCTGGTTTATAGTGCAGAAGTTTAAATTTATGCTCAAAACTCTTTTGGAAATTGAATATGCAACCATTTTTTAGCAATATACTTTCAAAAGTCGGTAAATTCTTGCTTAAGTCTCACAGACCTTGAATGCTTGTTAACTCCAGATTAAGAGTCGTGACAAAAGCTTGGGCATCTTAAAGAAAGGGCCCTACGGCTCTCCCTGCCTTTGGTACAGTCTGAAAGTGGTAGCCATATTTAGAAACCAAAACATTTGCAGAATTTCTCTTTCTCCTATTGTCAGATTTGCCAGACCCTTTTCTTAGGAAATTTTGACTTTCCATACAGTGTCATTCCCCCAGCCTCAACCTTCTTCTTAGTCTGGAGCTGCAGTTTCTTGAAATGGAGGAAATGAACCAGAAAACATTGGCGTGTTTTGGATGGGAATGCAGTAAGCAGCCCCCACCGTATTATCCGGTGACCCTGGCCTCCAGGTGTTCCCACTCTTGTATAATATCCTGCCATTGAGGGTGGGCTGGATTTATTGCCTGACTTCTCCCAAAAGGAATGTGAAAGTTATGGGATGTCATTTCTGTGATTAGGATATAAAAAGAGCATGGTTTCCATCCTTTGGAAATCTAGCAGAACCTAAAAAGAACAGGGCACAGGAGAGATCCTGTCCCACCATGGTAGGAAGGAGAAGTAAAATTTCTGAAGAATGGAGAGCAGATACAGGGGCAGGCAGCACTGTTACTGCAGGAGTAGGTTTAATTCTGAGCATCTCAATATAGAAGATGATAAAAAATGTATCTTAACTTGCATTTTGTGTACTTGCATGTCCTATAAGTGATATAGCTGCTTGCCATTAATAAAGTCAGTATATTAACTTTCGTAAACCTTAGATCTCTCATCTGTAAACTGTGGATCATGTTGGCCAAATCCATCTTCAGATTTTTGTGAGGAGCAAGTTAAGTAGTGTGTGAAGCACATGGCACTTTCAAGACTGATCTGGAAATTCATCTGAGAGTCAATTATGGACAATGTGTTGTGCTAGGTAATATTTATTGGATTATTTCCAGTCTGCTTACCTCAATTTCTATACAACGCAATTTCAGTACCCTGTTCCAACTTTGCCTTCCTCATGTCTTGGTTAGTAAAGTTGAATTTAATTCCATTTTGCTTCCGTGTTAGAAGTGCAACCTTATCTTTATCCCTGTTCAGAAGTTCATATTAATATGTAATGCCTGGTGGCTCAAAACTCACAGCTATATGAAAGGCTGGAAATCTTTAATTTTGTTCTCGACCTTGATGCTATATTGATGCCAGGGCTGTATTCCAGCCAACTGTGACAATTATTTCTGTTTAATTTTCTAATTTCAGTCAGGACTACTTAGCTTGCCAATGAAGTCCGTCAGTGTCAGAAGCCAAGGCAGTAACTCATGAGCAGTAATAGCTTGTAATGGTTGCTTTAATACCCCGGGGAAAGAAAAAGCCTGTATGGGCTCTTCAATAATTAATACAGATGTGTTTATAAATTTATTAAAGCAAAAAACACATGAGGCCCAGAAGAGTGCTTGGCACATGGTAGGTACTAAAATATTTGTCAGCAGCATATAGAAATAAATAAGTAACTGAAAGCTAGTGCATCTATATACATTATTTTCTATACAGGTACCCTTTTGAGTCAAAGGGAGATCTCAGTGAAAGTGACATAAACAGATCAAAGGTAAAGTGGAATGCAAATTCATGCTGATAAATATAGTGCTTTTTGTGGTCCATGTCTTTTAGTTATCAGGTAGTTATACTTTATAAAACCCAAATAATTAAGTAATATGGAATATTCCCTTTAGAGCCAGTAGTTACTTTGAGAACTCAAAAACTAACATGTAGGAAAAACATGTGGGAAAACAGTATGGAGGTTCTTCAAAAAATTTTTAAACAAAAAATAGAACTACCATATGATCCAGTAATTCCCCTACTGGATATTTTCCAACGGAAGCAAAAACATTACTTCAAAAAGATATATGCGCTCCTATGTTTATCGCAACATTATTTACAATAGTCAAGATACGCTAACAGCCCAGTGTTCATTGATGGATAAAGATAAATGGATAAAGATGTGGTAAATACATACAATGTAATATTGCTCAGCCATAGAAAAGAATGAACTCTTGATGATTGCAATGACATGGATGGAGCTAGGTTGTATTATGCTAAGTGGAATAAGTCAGTCAGAAAAAGACAAACACCATGTGATTTCACTTATATGTGAAATCTAAAAAAAACAAAGAAAAAGCAAAATAAACAAAAAAACACAGAGACTCTTAAATACATAAAAAAAAAAAAAAACCCTGATGTTTATCAGAGGGAAGATGGGGATGGGGGATTGGGTGAAATAGATAAAATGGATTAAGTGGTACAAAGTCCCTGTTATAAAATAAATAAGACATGATGGGTGCATGGCTGGCTCAGTCCCTTAAGCAACCAGCTTTTGATTTCGGCTCAGGTCATGATCCCAGAGTCGTAGGATCCAGCCCCATGTACTACTCCAAGCTCAGTATGGAGCCTGCTTAAGATTGTCTCTCTTTCTCTCTCTATCTCCTCCCCCTCTTTCTCTGTCTTTCTCTTTCTAAAACAAACAAACAAACAGATAAATAAGTCATGGAGATGACAAGTACAACATAAGAAATTGACAGGTAAGATTTTCAGATTTTCAGGTTTTCAAAGACATCTCTAAATTTATTCATCTAGAGCAACATGATGATCATTGTGCTGTATAACAAAAATTAACATGAGTAAATATAAACATCAAATTGGCTTTATTCAATAATTTGTGAATCGGGCAGCATCCTGCCTAGCAAATAGAAAGGAGCTCCATCACACTTCAGTAAAGAAAAGGTTTTTAAAGGCAGAGAGGAAGCCCCAAGAAAGAAATTATTAGCAAAGAATCCATTGTTTTAGGCAAGGTTACCCTTCTGAATGGAATGAAAGAGGTATATCAATGGGTTACCTCCTGCTGCTGACTAGGAAATTCTGAGTTGGCTGATTAAAGGTCACATTTCTGGGAGAAACTAAAGCTTTAGTTAAGTTAAATATTAAGTCTTGGTGGGGTTTAACACAAGTGACTCCATTTTGGGCCTGCCATCTCCTTTTTAACAATTGTAACAGAACGTCATTGGAAATTTATAAAATACAGATTAAGAAACAATTTACAGAGAGCTCAACTTCAAATCTTTGGACAGTGTCTGTTCATGGGATGAGTTAAAAATAAATCTTCAAAGCTATCTAAAGTTTTTGTGCATTTTCATGATTGGTTAAATCAATTTGAATATAGGTTTCCAGGGGCTTTGTAATCAAATAAGTCAAAGAAACAACTGTTCAAGATGGGAAAGAAAATTTAATCTTCCACTACAGATGTTTCTTTGGGGTCTTTATTGGTCAATAAATTTTGTTCCAGGAGAAATAATACATGCTACTTAGTGCTAATCCTTATTTTGTTTTAAAAATATTATTCTTGGGGTGCCTGGGTGGCTCAGTCAGATAAGCATCCAACTTCAGCTCAGGTCATGATCTCGCAGTCTATGAATTAGAGCCCCATGTCGGGCTTTTGTGCTGACAGCTTACATCCTGAACCCTACTTCAGATTCTGTCTCCCTATCTCTCTGTCCCTACCCTACTCATTCTCTGTCTCTGTCTGTCTGTCTCTCTCTCTAATAAACATTAAAAAAATTAAAAATAGTGTTCTTGTTACACAATTTATACATTTGATGGGTAAATGTGCAAGTGAAACTTAGAGGATTGTATTGATTAGGGATTGAATGATTTTTTTTTAATGTTTTATTTATTTCTAGGAGAGAGAGAGAGAGACAGCGTGAGCAGGGGATGGTCAGAGAGATAGGGAGATACAGACTCTGAAATAGGCTCCAGGCTCCGAGCTGGCAGTCAGCACAGAGCCCGACGCGGGGCCCGAACCCACGAACCGCGAGATCATGACCTAAGCGAAAGTCAGACGATTAACTGACTAAGCCACCCAGGCGCCCCAGGGATTGAATGATTTGAGAAATAGAGTTATTTCATGACCATTTTAGTAAACTATAGTCAGAATATTACCTAATTAAAGAAAAGTCCATAGCTCTACTTCCTGGAGGAAAATATGGCACCATGGTCCTTTAAATCTTGAGGCTTTACAACTAACATATCACTAGTGCTATTGAGATAAGCATTTGAAATTTCACCACCTGCCCCTTCATGGTTACAATTTCAAGTGGTTTCCATATTTTAATTATGAAAGGCAAGCACAAGTAGAATTATCAGTGACATTAAAAGCTTATTTTGTATAATTAACTGTGATCACAGTTTGATGATACTTTCCTCTCACAGCAAATATTTCTTTTTTCAAAGTCTTAATTCCATCTCAGGCCAATGATGTTTCTATTGTTGCTCACCTTACTATTGCCTTTTTAAAATTATACCCTTAATACAAAAGTACATTAAAAATCTTTACAGAGCATCTTATTCTATTCATCACATTTTAATTATTCATTTCTTCTGTTTTATAACAGGAAGATTGTACTGCTCATTCCTACTGCAGTAGAGGTATTCACAGTGATATTTCCTTGTAGTGTTATCTTCTATTGCACAGAGGAGCTCAAAACTCTGAGTCATTTGCAAGCTTTGAAATTTTCTTATTGAATTAATTATGACTCAGTTGAATTACTAATGTTGAAGATACTGATAATTTCAAAGTACTGTGTTCATTTTATTTTATTTTTTTAAAATTTTTTTATATGTTTATTTATTTATTTCTAGGAGAGAGAGAGAGACAGCGTGAGCAGGGGAGAGTCAGAGAGGAAGTCACAGACTGAAACAGGCTCCAGGCTCTGAGCTGGCAGTCAGCACAGAGCCCGACGCGGGGCCCGAACCCAGGAACCGCGAGATCATGACCTAAGCGAAAGTCGGACACTTAACGGACTAAGCCACCCAGGCGCCCCTACTGTGTTAATTTTAAACTAAAATCAAAAACAAAATCCACAGTGTAACTCCTCTAGTTAACATTTATTTAGCACTTATTCTGAATTAAACACTATCCTAAGTGCTTTATGTATTAAATCAGTGGTTGACAAAATACACCTCATAAGCCAAACCTGGCCCCCAGTTTGTTTTTATAAATAAAGTTTTATTGGAACACAGCCACACCCATAAAATTTCATATTATGTATTGCTGCTTTCACACTACATAGTGGAGATGACTAGTTGCCACAGAGATTATATGGCTGAAGAAGCCTAAAATATTTACTATTTGGTGCTTAGTTTGGTACAAAAGTTTGCCAGTCCTTTTATTAAAGCTTCTAATTTCCTCTACAACATTATGGAATATCATTCTCATCTTTTTTTATTTTTAATTTTTTAGGAAGAGTGTGAGAGAAAAAGTAGAAGGAGAGGAGAAAGGCAGAGGGCGAGAGACAGAGAATCTTAAGAGGATCCAATCTCAGAGCGGAGCCCAATGTGGGTCTTGATCCCGTACCTCTGGGATCATGACCTGAGCCAATCAAGAGTCAGACATGCAACTGACTGAACCACCCAGGTGTCCTGATTGTCATATTAATCTCAATTGTAAAGAGGAAGAAAATGGGCTATTGAGAGGTTAAGTAACCTGCCCAAGGTCATACACTGCTAGTAAATTGGAAAGCAGGATTAAATGCAGGCGACTTGCTCTGCTCTCATCTATGTTAAACTGCATCTCAGATGGAGAATTATGTTTGTTTCCTGTGAAGGAGCAATTATTCAAACATATTTCTATTAAAAAATTGATGGGGCATTAATAGTTTTTCCCCAAAGCATAAAATACCTAGCGACTGTGGGCTACCACAGATTTTTAAGACTAAACCTCTTGTCACTTTCTGTTATTTGTCTAGATTTCAGATAGGAAAATCCACTACGCTTGTAGTAGGCTGCAGAACTTTTCTATTGTTCTCTCTAAATACTGCTAGAGAGGCTGAAGAACTTGATATGAATGATATATATGAGCTTGGCTGGCCTAAGACAAATACCAACAAATAAAGAGATTATAAAGGGATTCTGGATTCTCAAGCATCTTCTTTCTTGCCTCTACAGAGGCTACTGGAGGCATTTAGAAAATGACACTAATTAGAGAAGATCAAAGATAATTCCATCATCAGGAGCAGAGTTTCAGATAATGACTATAGCTTTTGGGGGAAGGCCTTATCACTATTAAAACCATTCATCCATACCCAATCCCTCTGGAAAATTAAAATTTTGCACTAATCAGAGCAGGTTTCCTACAGCTGCCAGCGCATGATGGACTTCTCAATAACAGGCGGACGGATGTTCTTTTTCACACTTGGAGCAGGGTTCCCATGGCAACGCTCCCTGTATGCACTCAAATGAAACTTCTCTTTGTCCCTTCAAGATTTTTTCCCTTTTCTTCTCTTTACCTACCTTTTTTTTAATCATTAAAAATAAGTATCTTGATCTTCAAGATGCTAAAATCTATCAGTGGAGCCCAGTTCTCCATTTTCCCTATGTGACATTTTGAAGGCAAGCACGCACATAGACACACACACGCACACACAAGATTTCATTGTACATTGATATTCTCCTTTATTATATCACAGGAAGAGTAGTCAGAACTGGCTTTGGATGTGGAAAATGATTGTGAGGGCTCAGCCTTCATTTTGAATTAGAAGCCTGAGACCAAAGCTAGGGCATGTGACTTTTACAGACATACAATAATATACAAGGAATTCTGGTTCCACTGTATGAAGATAAAGTAATATAATGTGGGACTCGTGTTGAGAGCACACTGTGGTTTGCATATTGGCAGTCTTCCTGATTTATTATCAGGTGATTTGTGTGTTGATAAAACAGACTCTGCTGTTAGTAGCTGGCACTTCATAAAGGCATAAGTCATTTCTGGTAAATAACTCCTTAGGAGTGGGTTGCTGTTGTTGTTGTTGTTGTTGTTGTGTGTTTTAGTTTATTTATTTATTTTGAGAGTGAGAGAGAGGGAGCATTAGGGGAAAGACTGCCCTAGAGGTACTGAGCCATTAGGGGAGGTCTATAGCCCCTGTCAACTTGCAGCCTGGCAGGGAGAGAACCAAAGTAATAAATACCAACCTCTCTCTCCATGAGAACTGGAGACTTGTCAGAGGGACATACAACAAGTGACAGTAAGGGAGAGACACAGCCACTGCCAGTGGTCACAGCCCAGAGCTGAGAGGAAGCAGGGAAGCCGTACTTCCTTCTCTCCTGTGAGAAATAAGTGAGATGATTCATTTTCAGAAATACTAAATAAAAGTTGTGCTGTGGGGCACCTGAGTGGCTCAATCAGTTAAGTGTCTGCCTTTGACTCAGGTCATGATCTAACAGTTTGGGAGTTCCAGCCCCACACTGGGCTCTGTGCTGACAGCTTAGAGCCTGGTGTCTGCTTCAGATTCTGTGTCTCCCCCTCTCTCTCTGCCTCTCCCTGCTTGCACTCTCTCTCTCTCTCTAAAAAATGAATAAACATTAAGAAATATTTAAATACAAACTGTGCTGTCTAGTTAACAATAGATTTACAACCTATTGGAAATACATATGAACTCCCCTCCACACACACACACACACACACACACACACACACACACCAGTAATGGAGCTCTAAACCTGTATGACACTTCACTTCCTGGTTCTTTTCCCCCCTCTCCATTTCAAGGGCTTATTTTTTTGCGGGCTTTGCAATGAGCATATACCAATGAACTGCAGTCTCTGTGTCACCTCAAAGAATGTACATTTGTTCCAATCAGACTATTTTTTGCCTTACCTGGGCATAGGTGACTTCCAGGTAAGGCTATAACCTTTGTAGTACTCAGCCAATGAAGAATCAGGGGAGGGACTGCACACTAGGAGACAAATTGCCTGCTGTAACTGCTCCAGGTGTGCCTGTCCATCTGACACCTGCTCTTTTGCAAGAAAGTTGATCAGAGCTCACCTCATTGCACTCCAAGTCTCTGTGCCCCTCCTTTGTTTGGGTCAGTGGGCTTATTTCTCACATCTCCCACTTACCAAAGATGTATACTCCTTGAACTAGTAATAAAGCTTATGCCTTAGGTCCCTGTCTGACATGAGTCCCTTCCAAGGTCTCAGGAAGGAGCCTATTAATACACTTAGAATTCACACTTTCTGTAAAATTTGAAAAGGTATTATTTTTTTTAATCACTACTCATTATGAATTCTTTTTCCTCTCTAATTCCCCCTTTCCTCCTGATTGATGTATTGGAGAGGTCACTGGCAGTTTTGGGACCCAGTTAAGGTGACACTGAGTTAGGGATAAATGCAGGGTTTTTTCATGGGATATATTTTTTATAGCTCACAGTCTCTTTTTTTTGTAGAGGTAAGTCATTGTCAGTCATGCCACTGTAGGAATGGCTTTCAGAAATCTTACTACTTCTGTGTTAGTTCACCTGTCTTCATAACAAGAAAAGGCAGGGACAGAGCTGTGTTGCATAAGAATGTATCTAGGAAATATGTAGGTAGAAAAGGGGCAACAAGGTTCAAAAGCGGCAATAAGGTGGGGCACCTGACTGACTCAGTAGGTGGAGCTTCTGACTCTTGTTAAGTTGTAAGTTCAAGCCCCATGTTGGGTGTGGAAATTAGTTTTTTAAAATCCTCATAATAAATAGGATCAACAAGTTTAAAATTTTGAAATCTATCTTTGGAACTATGTTCCAAGTCTTATACTTAATACATAAAATACCAAAAAACCCTGATATTTTCCCATATTTGACAATGGTAAAGAACAAAACTTCAATAGTGTAAATGTAAAGGTCGAATTGGCTTTAATTATTCATGAGTGGGGCATCACCCCTCTAATAGAAGGGCCCTCAGAAGAGGAACACATGGAAGGCTTTTATAGGCAGAAACCAGGTGGGAAAAGGAGGTTACTACAAAAGGAAAGAAAGGACAGTTTCAGGAAAAGTCACCTTCCTTTAGGAGGTCTTACCATGCAGATGGTCTCCCTACTGCTGAGTGATTTAAAATCCCACTCCTAGGGGAGCTAGAACTAGAAACAAGGTTAGGTATAGTATCTTGGTGGAACTCAACATAAGTGACTTCAATTTGGGCCTATTGTTTATTTTCAACAACAATCTTAGATATTTACATATTACCTCCTCCTCCCCCTACCAAAAACACTGTGAGGTTCAAAGAAACTTTTCTAAACTCTCTATATAATAAGCAACAAAATTCTGTATGTTCAACCATGTAAGAATAAATAGAAAATTATCTTTGTATTCTCTCTAGAGGAAATGGTATTTTTAAAATCATTGTCCTATGAAAAGTATGCAGTGAAGATAATATAAGGGAAAAACATCAAAGAGATAGTTAATACAAAAATATGCTTGTATTCCTATATTTTGTGATATGGTGATATTTGTCTTGAACACTTCTTTAAGAATTTGTCCTGTGTACAATTTAGTGATTCGACACTTCCATACAATACCCAGTGCTCATCACAATAAGTGCCCTCCTTAATACCTATCATCTATGCATCGCCCTGCCTGCCTCTGCTCTGGTAACCGTGGGTTTTGTTTTGTTTAGTTTTGTTTTTTTTTTTTTTTTTTATGTAAATGTTGAACCACTAAATTGTACACCTGAAATGCATATTACACTGTTTGTAAACTAACTGGAATTTAATTAAATACTAAAACACACAAACCAAAAATATTGAAATCAGAACTATAATAACATATACAATTGTTGTACAAAAAGTGGTTTTCAGAACAAACCAATAATACATTTTAATTTTTTATTAAAAAAAGAATTCGTTCTATGTATTTTAACTATTTATCTTTTATTTTTTTTCTTAAATAGTTTATCGTCAAGTTAGTTTCCATATAACACCCAGTGCTCATCCCAACAAGTGCCCTCCTCCATGCCAATCACCCCCTTCCCCTCTCCTTCACCCCCATCAGCCCTTAGTTTGTTCTCAGCATTCAAGAGTCTCTCATGGTTTGCCTCCCTCACTCTCCCAAACTATTTTTCCCCTTCTTCTCCCTCATGGTCCTCCATTAAGTTCCTCCTAATCCACCTATATGTGTATACATTTCGTATCTGTCCTTCTCTGTTCTATGTATTCTAAAGATACATAATTTATTGTGTTTTCTTTCCTCATTGTAAATCAATACGTTCTTAATTTTGCATGTATAGATTTGTATTCATCTCCTATGAGGGAGTACTCAAAGTTTCAGGTCCCTTGAGCACATGATATGCTCCTGCTTCAGAAACCAGAGCCCTGGTGAACCTATCTGAAGGAGTCATAGAGGAATTGAATGGTGATGAAGAGGGAGAGAAGACACACAAAGACAAGCCTATCATCCAAGTTCACAAAGCTATAGAAGACTGAGGTCAGGAGTCAAACTCCAAATGTCTGCTTCTTTTTTTTTTTTTCTTTAATTTATTTCTAGGAGAGAGAGAGAGAGACAGCATGAGCAGGGGAGGGTCAGAGAGAGAGGGAGTCACAGACTCTGAAACAGGCTCCAGGCTCTGAGCTGGCAGGCAGCACAGAGCCCGTCACGGGGCTCGAACCCACGCCGCGAGATCATGACCTAAGCGAAAGTCGGACGCTTAACCGACTAAGCCACCCAGGCGCCCCGTCCAAATCTCTGCTTCTAAAGCAGATGCTCTTTCCTTATATCTAAGTCTCAGTCAGTTACATACAAAAGCACTTGAGTGGGGGGTGGGGTATCAATAAGACCGTTGTTTCCATTTAGCTACGGTCTCAAAATGGGTAAGTTTTAGAGCATATGAAAGGCAGTAAGATTTGTAGAATTATGAATAAAAAATAAGTTATCTGAGTTTTTTATTTCAGAACAAATATTTTTTATTCATTATGTAATCCACATGGCTTGTTTCTGAAATAATCGGTTAATTGCAAAAAAGTGCCATATCTAAGAATATAACCTATTAATAAGAGGGGATAGCTATTTTCAAAGACATTCTTTGAAATAGCTTGGGTTAGAAAACAAGTTTAAGAGGGGCTTCTGGGTCAGTTAAGCATCCAACTTCGGCTCAGGTCATGATCTCGAGCCTCCGGTAGGGCTCTGTGCTGACAGCTCAGAGTCTGGAGACCGCTTTGGATTCTGTGTATCCCTTTCTCTACTCTTTCCCCACTTGCACTCTATCTCTCTCTCAAAAATGAATAAATGTTTAAAAAAATTTAAAAAGAAAAAAAAAACAAGTTTAAGAAATGTTCAGAATAAAACAAAATAAAAATAAATGACCAATTAAGATTTCTTTTTCGAGGTGCCTGGGTGGCTCAATTTAATGGTTAAGCAGCTGGCTCTTGATTTTGGCTCAGGTCATGACCTCATAATCAAGCATTGAACATGGGTTCGATGCTTGGAATACTGTCTCTCCTTCTCTCTCTGCCCCTCTCCCCTCAATAAATAAATAAATAAACAAACTTAAAAGAAAAAGATTTCTTTTTCTTCTTCCCTTCTCTTAAAGTAGCAACATGTTATGATACTAATTCTCAAACAAACTCCTGTGCTTTAAACATCTTAAATTCAGGTACCATGAAACCTTGCCTTCAGCCATATATTCTGAAACATGTAGAATATTCCTCTTATATCATGAGTGAAAAAATGTATATATACTTTACTGATAAATTTCTATGAATCTTGTTTCCTTATCTGTGGTGTCTCCTTGGAGATAGTGATCTTTAGGCACTGTAGAAAAAAAATCAGGATGAGGTGAATCAAGGAGAGCCGTCAATCAAGGAGAGCCAAAAAGAACATCTGCTAATAGCTAATGGTGCTGGCACCAGCTCAATTATGCCTATGGTAAGGTTCATTACTTTCTGAGACTTGAGAATTCCCATCTCACCTGAAAGGATTTAGCTACATTATCAACCCAGGATGTATAAATTGCATTTAAGGTTAGAATAGCAACGAAGGCAAAATAATCATAGTATCTAAAATAATAAAATAGGGGATAACCATGGATCTGAAGGTCATTTGGAAAGAAAAGAACAGTAATTAGGCTATTAGTGTATATCTGGATTGTCTTCTAGAAGATCACATACTCTTTCACATTTCACACACCGCCAAATGACCGACGCACAAAAGGAAGGATCACAGATGATTAATATACTTGGCAAAGACTTCGTTTGCCCTCATATCCATTTTCCTTTTCTTTCCTTAGTGATAGAATCCTTGCATTTTCGCTGAATATGTGACTGCCCCAGAATAAAGTCCACATGTCTTAGACTACCATGCAGCCACAGATAAGCCCCTATCAATACATTGTCACCAATGAGCTGTGAGTGGAACTCAGTTAGGCACCTTCTCCAGCTTGCCCTATTTTTGCTTTTCATTAGATTTCTTGGAGCTTCTCTGTTCTGAATTTGGTAGTGAGCCACCACGTAGACACGTAGACCATGTAGACAAGGGCACTATTCGAAGAATGGCAGAAAACAGAATGTATTTGGGATGCCACCATTTCAACATTGGATTACATAAGCTCAGGCTATTAAGATTAAAAGGAAGTGAACATTTCTCTTGTAAATTATTCCATTATTTGTTATCTTTGATATAGCAGCAGAATCTACATTCTACTTAAGTAAAAAAAACGTTCATTATTCTGGTTAAACTCTTTTCTAAAATATGGATTTTCCCTCCTCTCACAAAAGGATTTCTTCTGAAATTCCCATCCCTCCTTATCCATGATTCTAAACAGGCCATCTTTGCTGTGTAGGACTCCAAGATGTCTCTCTAATTCCATATTATAATGATAATATTAAAGTAAAATAAGTTAGTTAACAAATATGAGTTGCTTGCTGTGTGTTAGATACTATGCTAGTTACTTCAATATATAAACACATTCACCCCACACAGTAACCCTATGATAGAAAAGCAATAACTATCTTTATTATAAATCTTTTGACCAAGATCACATAGCTTGTAAATATTTGAACCAATATTCAAATCCAGAGAGTTAAAGTCTGAAAAAAGCAGACCATATGGGGTCTTTAAGAACCTACTGTGCATATCCCTTCTCACCTTTACATTTAGTTTATTGAAATCAGGTTGGTCACTCAATATGTGTCCAAGTGGGAATATTTATATCTCAGAAATTGGCAAATGTTGCAAACTGGATGGTTTGTTTGTTTCCTTTAGAGAACTGAAAACTAGCATACCACTTGTTTAAGAACATAAAAAAATTATATAAAGTTTTTATACTAAAAAATAATCATATTCTGGCTGGGGATACTAGCATATGAGAATAATTGTAGATATAATAATATCTACATATTAATATAAAAATATTATTAAAAATTATGGGTATAAAATTGAAAGAGCAATTTAGTGTATGTATGGCAGAGGTAGAAAATCAACTGAGACACGCATCTGAGCTAGACTTTAGTTCAAATGTGATGCCGTGTTGGTATTAAATTTTCTGTGTGTTTTTGATAAAATGACTGACTCTAAGGGGAAGCTTCAGTGCTGTTTCTTCTTACTCATATAGTAAGATATGTGACAAACTTTACACTTAAGAGAATAAGATGGTTATCTATGCTACATACGTATTGTGTCCCTTGATAAGATTTCTTCCTCATAAATATCTTCATCACTTCCTAATATTTCTACCTTTAAAGATTAATTTCCTAGGGTGCTGACGATTTCTCTTATTAAAATGCAAATATACCTGGAAGTCATTTTCTTATAACCTCTTATCAGTTATTGGTTCTGTAGCTCTGACTGATTGGTAGTTCACAGAACTAGCCTCCTTGACCCTGAACTGTAAATTCAAGATAATCAGCACTTTAGAAATAATCATGCCCTTGGTTTAGTATGGAAAGGGAAACTTCAATCAATACTTCAGTGTCTCACCATATAGTTAATCTTCTATATTATTTTTCCTTTGGCTCATTTCTAATCACTAAGACAAAATACTTAAGCAAGTCCAGGGCATTTGTCCCTGTCAAGCTTATGCGGCATAGTTTATACATTCAATAATGAAGTAAATTCCATAGCAACAGTATCTATTCTAGACTTCATATATTTTGTGTTTACCGGATTAAAAAGTTGGTTTTCAGTGATGACACTCAGTCTTGATATTTTGTAATATCTACCTGAAATATGTGCCCAGTAGACTGTTACCTTTCTTGCTTTGGCCAGTCGTACACTGATTGCCATGTTTCCCTCCACTGATCTCTAGCCTTATGACCTGGACCCTGTTCCTGTTAGCTTGCTGAAAGCTGAAAATCTGATCCCTAGCTTGTTGACCTGAGCTTTTGTGCACTGCCTACTTTGCCATTATGATGGTTCTTCAACTCTTGGGACATGCTCATTCTTTGCTGGACTTTCCAGAGGGTACTTATCCACCTGTCAGTGTCATCACATCAATGAGACCCACCCTCCATCATGTCTTGATCGCTCCCATAACCTAAGGCTGGTTTTGTGCCTTGAGGCCTGTAGCTGAGTGCCAATATCAATTTCGTAGCTGCAGGTCCTCCTACTTTAGCTTTCCCCCTAGCCTACTCAAATCTAAAGTTAAAAAACACAAACAAAAATAAGTGAGATGGGTCAAAGATGCCAGGTAAAGGAAATGAACAGGGCAAGTAAAGGGGATGGTGTTGTAGCCATCAGAATATGAAAAGAGGGAACAAATCTTAAAAGAAAAGACCATTTTCTACATCACAATTTTACCTGATACTATACTATACTGGAGCTACTTTTTGGAATAATCTAGGGCATGCTGTTTCCTATATGTTAAATAGCTTCTTCTGACCAGTGTGACAGAGGAATCAACAAATGTGGACAAATATCTCTTTACAATGGGGCTGTGCAAATGTGAAATTGGCCACCTTGTAGGCACAAATTTCATAGCTATATACAGCGTCTTGGTTATTGTGCCTACATAGCCCAAAGGATACTCGACTTGGAGCTTTTGATTAAGTGGGTAATATAAATGCATTTGAGAAAAAACACTTAAATATTTTTTACTTCAGGTATAGTATTACAATACCCAGCTTCACCTTTTTTTTAATAGGTCTAAAATGAATGAATATGTGCTGTTTTTAAGTGTGTCTTTTGTTACAGCAAATTAGTTGTCAGAATGGGTTGGCTGCCTTTGAAATAATTTTTGATTCAATCAAGAAACAAATTTCACAGCAATGGCATATGTTACACTTTGCAAATTTTTATTTTGATAGATTAGATATTGAACTTTAGAATATTGGAAGGCATTTGCCCCACTGAAAGGGAATACAAATTGTTGTTTTTTAAAACTTTTTTTTATCTTCTTGCTCTTTATGACATTAAACAATATTTTAATGACTAAACAATATTTTCAGCTTCAACTTTTTAGGAAACTATAATAATAAAGAAGAGAAATTGTTTAATTAGTCTTATTTCATGTTTGAATGCTTTGAAAAGTTTTCCCTGCATTTACTCAATGTTATGCATTTATCAAATTTTATTCATACACTTGCCTATTTTTAGATACCCAGCTGGTTTAAAATCTCAACTAATGAAATTTCATGACAATGGGTAGCCTTTTATGAGGAACCTCAGAGACCCAGGCAAAATTCCCTCTGGTACCCATACTGGAGAGTAGGCTTAGTGAATAACAAAATTTACATACACTTGTTTTCCCTAAATGCTGATAAGTTCCATTATATAATGGCTTCATTCTTTACACTCTTGCCAGTAATGCATGAGGATTCCTATTACCTCATATTTTTGCCAATAATTGGCATTATCAACCTTAACAAATAACCTGTTTTATCTTTTACCAATCTGATGGGTATGGAACCCTTTCTAGTTATTTTGATTTTACTTTCTCTAATTACTAGTAAGACTGATCAGGTGCACTTCTCCATATAAAATTTCTGGGTTTTTAATATTCGTGTTCTCCATTTTTACTGTTTTTTCTCCTGTCATTTTTGTTGTTATTGTTGATATGCAGAAGCTCCTTGTATATTTTCTATATTATCCCATCTTTTTTTAATTGAAAATATTTCTCTCCCAATCTGTCAGTCACCTACTATGAGTTTGATATATCAGAAATAATTGCTACTACAGTTTTAATATTTGTGTTCTTTACATAAATTTCTATTTTGAGATCCTAACCCCCAAAGATGATGGTATTAGAAGGTGGGACCTTTAGAAGGTGCTTAGGTCATGACTGTGGAGCCCTCATGAATGGGATGAGTGATTTTGTTTGTTTGTTTGTTTGTTTGTTTCAAGTTTTTATTTAAATTCTTTTTAGTTAATAGGCAGTGTAATGGTTTTAGGAGTAGAATTTAATGGCTCATCACTTATACCCAGTGGTCATCACAACGAGTGTGCTCCTTTTTTTTTTTTTTAAATAGTTTATTGTCAAGTTGGTTTCCATGTAACACCCAATGCTCATCCCAACAAGTGCCCTCCTCCATGCCCATCACCCCCTTCCCCTTTCTCTCACCCCATCTGCCCTCAGTTTGTTCTCGGCATTCAAGAGTCTCTCATGGTTTGCCTCCTTGATGAGGTCCCAATAATTCATTTTTGCTCTTGATTCCCTTGCCTGTGAGGATGTATCAAGTAAGAAATTGCTGCAGTTGAGGTCAAGGATGTTGTTTCCTGCTTTCTTCTCTATGGTGTTGATGGTTTCCTGTCTCACATTCAGGTCCTTTATCCATTTTGAGTTTATTGAGATAATCTAATTTCATTCTTCTGCATGTTGCTGTCTAGTTCTCCCAGCACGATCTGTTAAAGAAGCTGTCTTTTTTCCATTGGATACTCTTTCCCTCTTTGTCAAAGATTAATTGGCCATACATTTGTGGGTTCAATTCTGAGTTCTCTATTCTATTCCATTGGTCTATGTGTCTGTTTTTGTGCTAATACCATACTGTCTTGATGATGACAGCTTTGTAGTATAGGCTAAAGCCTGGGATGGTGATGCCTCCCGTTTTGGTTTTCTTCTTCAATATTACTTTGGCTATTTGGGGTCTTTTGTGGTTCCATACAAATTTTAGTATAGTTTGTTCTAGCTTTGACAAGAATGCTGGCTCAATTTTGATTGGGATTGCATTGAAGGTGCAGATTGCTGTGGGTACTAATGACATTTTAACAATATTTAATCTTCTGATCCACGAGCATGGAATGTTTTTCCATTTCTTTGTGTCTTCTTCAATTTCCTTCATAAGTTTTCTATAGTTTTTATCATACAAATCTCTTATATCTTTGGTTAGATTTATTCCTAGGTATTTTATGGTTTTTTGTAAAATTGTGAATGGGATCAGTTTCTTGATTTCTCTTTCTCTTGCCTCATTACTGGTGTATAAAAATGCAACCGATTTCTGTATGTTGATTTTGTATCCTGCCACTTTGCTGAATTCATGGATCAGTCCTAGTAGGCTTCTGGTGGAGTCTGTGGGGTTTTCTATGTCAAGTATCATGCCATCTGTGAAAAGTGAGAGTTTGACTTCTTCTTTGCCAATTTTGATGCCTTTTATTTCCTTTTATTGTCTGATGGGTGATGCTAGGACTTCCAGCACTATGTTAAACAACAGTGATGAGAGTGGACATGGGATGAGTGTTTTTGTAAAAGAAAACCCAGAGAGTGTGTAACCCCTTTCTATCATGTAAGGACAGAGCAAGAAGGCCCGCAATGAACCATTAAGAAGTCCCTCACCAGAAAGCAACCATGACCTTGGACTCCTCAGCCTCCAG
The DNA here is from genome assembly GCF_003009895.1 of Hyaena hyaena. Classification (NCBI taxonomy): domain Eukaryota; kingdom Metazoa; phylum Chordata; class Mammalia; order Carnivora; family Hyaenidae; genus Hyaena; species Hyaena hyaena. The sequence continues at coordinate 229,328 of NW_024082260.1, read as the reverse complement.
AACTGTGAAAAATTAGTTTCTCTTTATAAGCAACTAAATCCATGGTGCTTTTTAGGAGCCTGAATAGATTGAGATACTTGTCTTTGTGGAACTTTGCTGATATATTCTGTGAAAGTGTGTTGACCTGACCTCCTAGGTCACAGAGAAGTCACTTTTGGTAGAAGAGAAGCAGAAGCTACAGAAAAAGCAAGAGAGGAAGAGAGAAGTTGGGAATAAGGAATGAGAGACAATCAGATTCATGAGTAAAGAAGTGGATTCACTAGACGAAGGATGGTACATGAATGGGTGCTGGAGGCTGACTCTCTGATCATAGGCTCATGGGTGTTGCCACTGGACCACTGGAGTTTCTATTTAATATGAATACCCATGAGAGAGGTTACACTTCTTGAGTCTGCTGAATCTCTTGTTTTCTAACTTCCCTATGATTTATAATAAAATATCAAGAGAGGTAACCAAAATCTGTATTTCTTCTTTATAATTTGAAGGAAGTTAAGTACAGAATGCTACACCCAGAGCTGAGCCTCTGCCATCATACATCAGGAGTGTGTTATGTTATGTGATATACTAATTTGTAATTACTAGAACTTTCAATAGAATTCAAGACCAACACATTGACTTTGATTGTCTCAAAAATAGATTAGCCAATCAGACTGCATTAGTATGTTTCTCAGAATTTAATTTTCAATAAACTATATAATATCAGAGCCCTTTAATATAGCAGATTATTTTTTTTATCTTCTTTAGAAATTTTCATAGGATTTCTGGCAATCAACACTACGGTTCTTGAATTTAAGACCTTGAATATAAGAAGATTGTGACAATAATAACAATGGTAAATATGAAACTGCAGCTATCAGTAGAGTCTATTATGTGCACCAGCCTCTTTTAGAGCAATCATTTATTAATACATTTGATAGACTGGAAACAATGCAATAGCATTGAAGTGTGATTTTTTTAATCTAGAATCTTCCACTTGCATTCAAACCTAATGAACTCTTTGGAAAAAACTGGTTTGTATCACTGAAAATCACTTTATAAAGACAGCCTCATTGGAATAGACTATAGACAGTTGTTTCAGACTTCCCAAGGTATCTTTGGATATAGCAGTAGTCACAAATTCAATTTAAATGGAATTTAGTTACTGAACCGAAGAAAAAAATTATAGGTAAAAAATAAACCTTATCGTGTAGGTCACATTTGAAGAACAGTTTATGAATCAGTGTAAACATGATTATTCTTAAAAACTAATCTTGAAAAGTCAATTGGCCACACCTATGATTTTGGCACAATAATCTAATATTTATGTAAAGGACTAGATCACTGCAGTTACTTATGTCCCTAATATCTTGATGAAGAGGTAAGAATATCATAGAATATCATACATTGGGGGGCTTACACAGAAAAATATTTCTCAGTTCTTGAGGCTGACAATTCTAAGGTCAAGGTGCCAGGAGATCCAGTGTCAGGTGAAAACATTCTTTCTGATTGAGTGCTGTCTTCTTATTGCAATCTCACATTGTGGAAAGAGAGATCATTTCTTTCGTTTTTTAGAGAGAAAATTACATTTTATTGTTTTTTTTTAAGTTTTTATTTTAGTTCTTATCGCTTTCCTTTATTATCAGAACACCAATCCCATTCATGAGAGCTCCACCTAACTACCTCCATCCAGAAGGCCTCACCTCCTAATACCATTACATGGGGGCGAGGACCCAATCTATTAATTTTGGAGTTGGAAGCAACACAAACATTCAGTCCATGACAACTAAGCATTACTGAAGCTAATGATCAAATTACCATCAATGATGCTACTGCAGATGTCCAAGTAAGGTTAGTAAAACAATCAAGTGGTAAAAGAAAAATACAAAAATTACCAATTTTTGGCAGCATTTATCCATGCTTCTCTTATCCTCCCTACTGAGTTAAAAGGCTACCCCACTTATGTAGAAGTAAGAAACAATTTAAGCATTTTGTAGAGACACTTTAATATTATAAGTAAATTTAAGAAATATCAGTTTCTTTAAAAGGATGTTTAAAGATAAGGTCCTTCAGTACCAAAGAAAGGATGTGTTTTAAAGTTGAACTTTTCAGCATGAGAAGGTGGTCCCAGATATCAAATAGTTATTGGAGTCCAGGTGCAGCTTGCACTATTCCTTACCAGAAGTGTTTCTCACAGTTGGTGCTCATTATCTTAGTGTGTTTGCACTATATATACTCAGGAAATGGCAGATGTTACTGAAAGACTCCTTAGTTTAATTAAAAACAGCCTTGAAAATGAAGAAAAACATAAATTACCAGACCAGGTCTCTTATTATTATTTGAGTCAAGATCAAAGACTAGGCAATGATTGGGGTGTCTGGGTGGCTCAATCGGTCCAACTTCAGCTCAGGTCATGATCTCATGGTTCATGGGTTCAAGCCCCACTTCAGGCTCTGTGCTGACAGCCAGAGCCTGGAGCCAGCTTCAGAATCTGTGTCTCCCTCTCTTTCTGCCCCTCCCCTGCTCATGCTCTGTCTCTGTCTCTCTCTCTCTCTTTCAAAAATAAATAAACATAAAAATTTTTTTTAAAAAAACAAAGACTAGGCAATTTTTAAATATGTCCTTGGTCATTAGCAAAACATGAAAACCATCAATTTTTAAGAATCATGTTATTTGCATTCTCATCAGCAGTGAACGAGTGTTCCTTTTTGTCTGCATCTTCACCAACACTTGTCTCTTGTCTTGTTGCTTCTAATCATACTGACAGGTGTAAGGTAATATCCCATTGTGGTTTTGACTTGCATTTCCCTGATGATTAGTGCAAATGTGTCTTTTCATGCGTCTGTTGGTCAACTGTATACCTTCTTTGAAAGGTAATATGAGATTTCTCAAAAATTTTAAAAAAGAATTACCATATGAGCCAGTAATTCCACCATTGGGTATCTACCCAGTAAAAATGAAAACACTAATTCAAAAAGATATATGCATCCTTATGCTTATTGTAGCATTATTTATATTAGGTAATATATGAGAGTTATTCAAGTGTCCATCCATGGATGAATGGATAAAGAAAATATGATATTAAAAAAGAATGAAAGTCAATTATGTTGACTTTTGCAACAATATGGATGGACTTAAAGGATATAATCCTAAGTGAAACAAGTCAGAGAAAGAGAAATACTATATGAGTTCATTCATAGGTGGAATTTAAGAAACAAAACAAATGAACAAAGAAAAGAAACAAGCAAAAAGATTCTTAAATACAGACAACAAACTGGTGGTTGTCAGAGGAGAGATGGGTGGGGGATGGATGAAATGCATTTAAAGGGTTAAGGATACACTTATTATGGAGACCCCTGTGTGGCTCAGTCTGTTGAGCATCCAACTTCAGCTCAGGTCAAGATCTCACTGTTGATGGGTTCAAGCCCTGTGTTGGGCTCTGTGCTGACAGCTGACAGCTGGGAGCCTGGAGCCTACTTTGGGTTCTGTCTCCCTCTTCTCTCTGCCCCACTCTCACTCACACTGTCTCTCTCAAAAGTAAACACTAAAAAATTGAATTAAACATTAAACATCAGAATTAAACATTTAAAAAAAGAATACACTTACTATGACCACCACTGAGTAATGCATAGAATTGTTGACCACCACTGAGTAATGCAAATCAAAACCACAATGGGATATTACCTTACACCTGTCAGTATGGTTAGAATCAACAAGACAAGAGACAAAAGTAATGCATATATGTCTGAAAATCATATAACACTGTATGTTAATTACATCTCAATAAAAATATAAAAATATTAAAAATCATCTTAAGGTATAATTTGCATACAACAAAGTTCACTAGTATAAAATTTGATAAATTTTTAAAATTGTGTATAGTCATGGGCACCTGGGTGACTCAGTTGATTAAGCATCCTACTTCAGCTCAGGTCATGATCTCATAACTTGTGGGTTCAAGCCCCACATTGGGCTTTGCACTGACAGCTCAGAGCCTGGAGCCTTGAGCCTGTTTTGTATTCTGTGTCTCCCTCTCTTTCTGCTCCACCTCTGCTCTCTTTCTCTCTCAAAAATAAATAAAATATATATTTTTTAAATGTTCATAGTCATGTACTTGGCTCACAGTCATAATCTAGAATGTTTCTATCATTCCAGAAAGTCTTCTTGTGCCTCTAGAAGTAAATCCTACCTCATCCAAAAAAAGAATTGATAATTTATATTTTATTTCAGTTACATTACAGGAATATCCAGGAATTATTTATTTTAATGCCTCAGCTAAAAGATTTTTCTTGTGATCTGTTAATAAAAGTCCATAAAAATTTTAGCTCATATTAGCATAGTTTCATATTTAAGAAAATATTTTCATGAAATATGGCAATGAAGACAAGGCTTCATATTAATTATCCTTAGCTATCCTAAAAAATAATTTTATGATTTTTCCAGAGCCTTTAAAATAATATGAATTGGTTTTAGTCTCAAATGTTTACTGTGATGACCCTAGCTCACTTGGCCACAGATGCATTATAAGGCACCATTCTAGGCATTGCATGATGGCAGAACCATTAAGTTACCAGACACATATAAGAAAGAAGAGACTAATGTTGCATTCTGAAATCCCTATACTACCTACTTTATAAACAGTAATTCTAATAATCTCATGGACTGGTTAAAATATTTAGTTAAAGAAGTTGTGATTCTAGGGAACTCTGGAATGTACATCTCATTTTCTCACTTAAGCAAAAATGTATTGTTTTGGTTCCCCCTCCTTTGCTTTGATTCCAGTTGCCAAATGACAAGGAATCAGAGTAAAGTTGTTCAGTTATTTTTATCAGTAAAAAACTAGTATACTGGAACATTCTTATTCTGCATTCTTACTACTGCCACAAGTACTGCAATATATTTGTAATCAGATAAAGTTGGAATGTGTGTTATTCATTCCTGTATATGTATTGAGCATCTACATAGATGGATAATAGGAATACAACAGTGACCAAAAACCTACTCTCTTTAAATTTTTTTTTAATGTTTTATTTATTTCTCAGAGAGGGGGAGAGAGAGAGAGAGAGAGGGGAGGGTAAGAAAGAGAGGGAAACACAGAATCTGAAGCAGGCTCCAGGCTCTGAGCTGTCAGCACAGAACCTGACACAGGGCTCGAACCCACAAGGTGTGAGATCATGACCTGAGCCGAAGTTGGATGTTTAACTGACTGAGCCACCCAGCCTCCCCACCTACTCTATTTCTGCCCTTACATAATTTAAAATGTAGCTGGAAAGTACACTGGGATGAATATTATTTCCCCCAAATTTATTTCCAAACATATGCACCCTTATTTGGAAATAGGACCTTTGCAGAGGCAATTAGTTATGATGAGGTCATACTGGATTATGAAGAGCCCTAAGCTCCGTGACTAGCATCTTTATGAGAAGGCCATGTGAAGATATGCAAGGAGGAAGGTCATGTGGCAATGGCGACAAGAAAGTGGTGCATCTACAAACCACTGAATGTGAAGGATTTCCAGCAATGTACATAAAGCTAGGAGAGAAGCATGGAGCCATATAATGGATTGCATGTTTCTATATCTCTTCACAATTCATTTGTCTAAATCCTAACCCCCAGTGAGGTAGTATTAGGAAGGCGATCATGGGAAAATAATTAGGTTTAGATAAGGTCTTATGGAGATAAATCTCTCTGAATGAGAGAGTAATGTTTTTATATGAAGAGAGAGGGGCACCTGGATGGCTCAGTTGGTTAAGCATCCAACCCTTGATTTTGGCTCAGGTTGTCATCTCAAGGTTTGTAAGATCGAGCCCCTCCTCTAGCTCTGTGCTGACAGCATGGATTCTCTCTCACCTTCTCTGTCTCTCTCCCCTTGCATGTGCGTTTGCTCTCTCTCCCTCTCTCTCTCAAAATAAATAAACTTTAAAAAAGAAAAAAAATTAAAAATTATAAAAAAGAAAGATATCAGTCTTCCTATCTTGTGAGGATATAACATGAAGATCACCATCTGCAAGCCAGAAAGAGTGTTCTCACCAGGTAAGAGATTGGCTAACACCTTGAACTTGGACTTTTGAGCCTCCAGAACTGTGAGAAATAAATTTTTGTTGTTTGATACACCACTGTTTATGATATTCTGTCCTAACAGTGAAACCAAGACAGAAATTGGTACCGAAAAATGAGGTTCTGTTTGAAAGCAGAAAAGGTGAAAGCAGCTTTGAAAATGAGTAATGAGTAGAGGCTACAATAGTTTTGAGATGCATTCTAGAAAAAGCTGCGATTGCCATGGAGTGACTTTTAAAAGTGACTCTGATGAGAGCATAGAAAGAAAAAACAAGAGCTAGAGAGAAAGCTTCTATCTTCCCAGAAAATACAAAAATAGTCATGAACCAAATGTTGATAGAAATATGGAAAATAAAGGTCATTCTGATGATATGTCAGGCAAAAATGAACGAGTTATTGGAAACTGGAGAAAAACTAATATTGTTTTTAAGTGGCAGAGAACTTAGCTGAATTGGTTGTGTTTTAGTTTTTTTGCAGAAGGTAGAACTTACAAGTGATGAAATTGGCTTTGTAGCTGAGGGCATTTCTAAGCAAAATGTTGAAGGAGTGGCTTGGTTCCTAGGAAAATGCAAGAAGAAAGAAATTAATTGAAGAAGGGATTGTTCAGCAAAAAAGAACCAGACCTTAAAGATTTATAAAAATTTCGGGGCGCCTGGGTGGCTTAGTCGGTTAATCGTCCGACTTTCGCTTAGGCCATGATCTCGCGGTTCGTGGGTTCGAGCCCCGCGTCGGGCTCTGTGCTGACTGCCAGCTCAGAGCCTGGAGCCTGTTTCAGTCTGTGACTCCCTCTCCCTCTGACCCTCCTCTGCTCGCGCTGTCTCTCTCTCTCTCTCCTAGAAATAAATAAAACATAAAAAAAAAATTTTTTTTTTTAAATTTATAAAAATTTCAGCCTATCCATATTGCAGGAAATAAGAAAGCATATTTTGAAAAGAGGATGAAAGGTGTGGTGGAGCAAACATTTCATAAGGAGATTAGTATGGGTGTAACCCACAGACTTCATCAACAACCCCAACAGGCAAACTGCCAGTTTGAATTGAAGGGAAAAGAGACAAGACAGATTGAAAGCTGTCACTCTTGGATTCTATAGGACAAGATGATAAAGCCATTCAGCTGTACACTTGCACTATTCTTCAAGAAAAATAGTAAAATTGCCCTGAAATAGATTCAGACATCATCAAGGTTCCCTAGATTTCAGTAGGGAAGATGATCTTTGGGAATGTGACCCACATTGAGGCAGAACTGCAGCATGGGTGGGGTCTGACAGAGAGTGGTGGTGTGGGTGGGAGCAGTGTCAAGGGCAGCATGGCCCATGCCTTGTAGCACTGTGTGTGTGACATTATTGCCCCAGTGGGCCTGGAAGACAAGGCATCAAAACAAAGAGGATTATTCTTGAACTGTAAGATCTCATGGCATTTACCCTGTTATGTCCTGAACTTGCTTCGTTCCCTTCACTTCTTCCTAATCTTAAATTTCTTTATTTTGGCATGGAAATGGCTGTCCTTCCATTGAATTTTGGAAACACATAACTTGTTTGGTTTCACAAGTTCATAACTGAAAAAGAATTTTGCTTCAGGATGACCTATTTATGATTTAGATAATGGTTAGGTGAGACTTTGGACTTAGACATTACATGTTGGAATGAAAACTATGTGGGGTTTTGAGATGGAATGGATATTTTGCCTCTGGAAAGGATATAAATTTGGAGGGTCAGGGATGGAATATTATGGAATACATGTTTGTGTCACCCTGCCAGAAATTCATCTTGAAATCCTAATCCTCAGTGAAATTTAGGGAGGTGAGATCTTGGGAAGAAATCAGGTTTAGATGAGATAATAAGGTCTGGCCCTAATGATAGGATTAGTGTCCTTAGAAAAAGATGTCTGGATATATTGAAAAGATGGTCATCAGCACATGAGGAAGAGAGTTCTCACCTGCTGGCACTTTAATGTTTGACTTTCTAACCTCCAGAATTGGGAGAAATGCATTTTTGTTTAATATACCTAGTCTCTGGTGTTATATTATAGCAGCCTGAACTAAGAGCTTTTGGAACCTTAAAGCTTCCAAAAGGAAACAAGCCTGTTGACACCTAGATTTCAGACATTTGACCTCTATAACTGTGATAGAATAACTCTGTGGATAGAATAACTTTTAAGCCACTGGCAACCCTAAGACACTACTCAGAGATATGGATCTAGTGAAATACTAATAAACAAATGTGAAATTGCAGTTGTGAACAAATATTCTTGTTTTTTTAAGTGGTTTTTTTTTTTTTTTTGAGAGAGAGAAAAAACCAGAAGGGGAGGGGCAGAGAGAGAGGGACAGAGGATCTGAAGCAGACATTATGCTGACAGCAGAGATCCTAAGGTGGGACTCAAACTCACGAGCTGTGAGATCATGACCTGAGCCGAAGTTCAAAGCTTAACTGACTGAGCCACCCAGGCACCCCGAACAAATATTCTTAACGGACTTTAAGGATGCACTGAGAATGAGGGTGAATTGTCTTGGTCAGGGAAATCAGGGAAGGCATCTTTGAGAAGGTGGTCTTTCAAGAGAAAACCAAAGAGTGGGGGAAAAGTTAATGACAGAAGAAATGAAAAAGAAAGTCCAATTAGATGGAAAATGTGATTTTAAACTTTTTAAAACATCAATTATTAAATACTTTTTAGTGCATACTTTATTTCATGTCCTGTTATAAGACCTAGAGATATACAAACGAGCAAGCAACTTTTACTCTATGAAGGAAGATATTATTATCAGGATATTGAATAGCAAATATTACATTTCTGAAGATAAATGGCAAAACTACATATACTGTTTTTGGTAATCTCTAGGCTCATATTTTATGAAGAATTGTAATATTTTAAAATAGTGATTATCAATTATTTCCTTTTGTTACAGAAACTGGTCTTTATCACCTGGCAGAAAAACCAAGAGGCACTTGGAGATCCTGGAAAGCAGGAGGTTTATTTTATACCAGCAGGCTCAGAGGAGACCTCTGAGTTCAGAGCATAAGCAGATAGAACAATTTATACTCTGTTACTTCGATATTCCTCACTAGTCGTAATTCGGTGCATGACAAGCAGGGTGAGAAGAAGACCCTGGAAGAGAGAGTCTCTGATCAGGGACGGGAATTTCCTTATCAATCCTGTCAGCCATATTATAACAGATTTTTCCCTGTCAACGTTTTTTGTTTCTTATTATAATGACACAATCAGACTGACAAAGATCAATGAAACAAAATAGAAAATGATGAAACTATAGACAAATTTTAAAAATTCTAGGGTAGCTCTAAAAACCATATTACATATTTAAGTGATATGTTTGAATATTAAACATATAAAAATTGTCTGATTTATTTTACATTTGGTATCTAATTTCATTTGAATAAAATAGTGCCAGAGAAACTTTGTGAATAGCTATAATTATCTAATTTATTTTATTAACTAAATATGAATGTGGAAAATTTAAATAAGATGCTTAAAATAGTCACTCTAAAAATATAACAAATTAACAAGATAAATGGTTATTCCACAGCCAGGGAGAGTTTTAAACTTTTCCAGATTAAGGAATTCCAGGATTTCTTTCCCAGAAGGATTTCCCCCCAAAATTGTTTGGTTTCAAGCACATTCTTTGCATTTGAGTAAACTGTGGTTGTTTTTCATAAATAAAAGCAGATATGTGTAGGTTATTTCAAACTGTTAGAGACTCATGGCTTCCTTATTGATGCATTTTAGTTTATAAAAGCATTAGAGACAAAGTCTGAAGAAGCTTATTAATATTTTATTTTATTTTTTTTGTATTCTTTGTTAGGAAATTAAGCTGAGCAGCAAACAACTCTTGATTTCAGCTCAGTTTGCAATGCTAGGATTGTTGGATTGAGTCTCAAGAGTCTGGCTCTGCACTGAATGTTGAACCTGCTTAATTTTTCTGCCTCTCCCCCCTGCTCATGTGCTCACTCTTTCAATCTAAAAATAAAATTTAAGAAAATAGAAATTAAGATTAAGAAAGAAACTAAGAAAGAAAATTAAATTACAAAGTCGGAAGACACACTAGCCCCATTAAAAAGGTGCCCTTGAATAAAACAATGACAACCAAAAGGTAATAAATGACTGTATTAAGTTGGGTTTCCTAGAAGAAATGACCAAAAGGGGCCCGTGTGCAAGTGAGATATTAAATGAGTAGTCCCACGATAAACTGGAAGAAAAACCCATTAGAGAAATGGAGGAAAACAGGCATGATAGGGAAGGGGAAAATGCTAGGTAAGGCTGAAGTTCTCAGCTAAGAATCAGGTTCATCTTATCCTACAGTAACTCTGGCGCATAAATGGAACCAGAGACTTCACTGTACCTTAAGGCAAGAAAACCAGTTTTTTGTCAATCTTCACAGAGTAGTCATCGGGTTTTCACATGGGAAAAGGGGATCTCCAGATTGTCCAAGAGCAATCCCTCGGAGAAATTTGAAAGTCTGAGGTCTGAGCATTAGCAGTAATAGTCACAGCACCTAAGGAATGACACACCCAATCAGCAGAGATCTGATCATATGTAAGCAGAGCCCCAACAAAGGCCGCTGCAGCCCAAACCCCTTACCACTGTCTGCATAAAACTGTATTAGGACATTAAAAATAAACAGAAAGTAGCAAAGTAATAAAAGAAGTAGGATCAAAATATTTTAGCTGATGAAAATTCTCTCCACCAAACAACAAAAAGCAGAATAAAACTATGACACAATTGAGTATCTTTTATCAGGCATTTGTAGGTATGAAAAAGTACATGATTCAAAGTTTATAATGTAAGTGGAAAAATACATAAGAATCTATGAAATCAGAGCTGATATACCTCAGGGAAGAAATGGGAGAAGGAGAAAAAGGAACTTTAGAAAAATTAAATTATAAGGTGTCAGAGTAAAATACATTTGACTAAAAATGTAATCAGAGTCTTGAAAAATTACATGAATATATCTCTGAGAGTAAAATGAAAAACACAAAAAGGTAAAAAGATTAAGACAAGGCAATTGATGCAGAGAACAGGAAAGGGCCCATTGTACCCATAATTTTAGTTCTTGAAAAAAAATAATGAAGCAGATGTAATATTTAAAACCTTTGTCCACAAAAAAAAAAATCTGGAAATAAAAGACTCAGTTTTAAAAATCACCATGTACCTGGGAAAATGTACTGGAACAGAAAATAATAAGAAACAGACTAATGAAATTATTAGACTTCAAACATTAAGAAAGAAAAAATAGACCAAGTTGCAAAAGAAGGGACTCTGGATTTTTTGCAGCTTCTCAATCACAGATTAAGAGCAAACGAATATGGGCCAAGGGTTTTATGGTAGGCTAAGTTATTCTTAAAGTATCAAATGTATAGGAATATAACTCTAAATATACAAGAGCTTGGGGAAGACTATTTCAAGAGTCATTCCCACAGGAAAGAATTCCTGTTAGGAGAGAAGCTTTATTCAAGCAGGAAATTAATCAAACACTACATAACGACAAAGAAGTAGGCTTGAACAAAGATAAAATTTTAAGTATGTTAATTTCATACACAAAATGCCAAATTAATAAATGTTTGCTTGTTTAGATTGGGTTTTGCCCCAGAGCTAAAGAAAGTTGCTTCTAAAGGTTAAGTTAAAGACAAAAAAATTAGCATCCTAGTACAGCACAGAAGAAACTGGGAAGGAGAGGATAAGCATTGAAGGAGTCCTGCCAATAGAACTACTAGATGTTGACATTTTACAAAGCTTCAATTAAGAAAACAAAACAAAATAAAAAGCAAGACAGTCACATGACTATACATAACAGAAAAGGAAGTTCAGACATAGCCCTGCTTCAAGTGAAAATTTAATATATGTGAATGGTGGCATTCAAAACAATAGAGAAACGATGGACACTTAAATAAATGGTATCAATAATCTGGATAGCCATTTGAAAAAAAGATAAAATTGTAGCTGTACCTCACAAAAAAATTAAAAATAGAGAATAGACTCAAAATGGGTGTGAGATCAAACTCTTAAAACACACAAATCCTTGAAGAAACTATGAACAACTTTCTTTATAACCTGGATACGCAATATAGAAAAAGTGATCAATTTGAGTACCAAATACCCCCACAAAACAACAACAACAACAACAGCAACAAAGAAACTGCCTGGAAAAATACTTATGCAAAGTTAAAGAAGTAAATCACAAGTTAACATATATTTGCAATATAGAAAAGATAAAACTTAAGCCTTTTAATATGCTTTTTAAGACTCTTAAATCATATGGACAAATGGCCCTTATTTAACTAACCAATCAACCAACCAAACAAAAATACACTCACTTTCTTTTAAAATAAGAGAAACACAGAATCACACTGCCAATATTTCACAGCTATTAGATTGACCACAGATTGACAATACCCTTGGATGAAACAGGTATTGTTTTACATTGATGGGATTTTAAAATAACATCCTTCTTTGGAGGGAGATTCATCAGATATATATATTTACCCGTTTACTCAACAATTCTGCTTTTAGGAAGTGAATTCCATAATTTAAAGTCACAACAACAAAAAAACCCTAAAACAACAACAAAATTTATTCATAATGTTAACTATTATGAAATTAGTTATAATAGCAAACTACGGAGAATATCTTTAATTCTCACACAGAGATTGGCTGATGACTCTATGGAACATCCCCTCCCCCATAATGCAGTACCAGGGATCTTTAAAGAGGAACAAGAAATATGAATACTGTGTGTGCATCTGCGTGTGGAGAGAGAGTTTAGTGCTTTAGAATAATGGGAGTGGCATAATTAGATGATAGATGATTGAATCAATAGATGAAAATATGTAATAGATACATAGGTAGGCAGGCAGATGGATAAATGGATAAATATATGAATGAATAGAGCTATACCATCTAGATCCATATTTATTTTTATGTCTAGAGCATGAACCAATGGGGAAACCATGAAAGACTGGTGAACCTGAGGAAATGGTATAAGTGAGTTAGTTGTATTTGGTGCAGATATTTGAGTACTTTTAACCTACAAAAATAACAGTTCCAATGTGATTCAATCTAAATACAAGGAACACTCCTATATGCCACCTAATTCACTGATATTTTCATAAATTAATAAGTCCATCAAAAGTCCAAAGCCTTATATTCTTCCATCTACCTTATCCTTTCAACTTTTCTGAAGTTATGAAACTTTTCAAATAAAGTGTTGCAAACATTAACAAAATGCATTTTTCTCAAAAGGTCTTAACATACTTAACTCTATGGGAGGGAAATAGAGAGAGAGGGAAATCACATTTCTGAAGGATCAGCTTTGTCCTAGGAGTTATTCTAGCTCTCACCTTGACATATAAAGAAATGATTCAAAAGAATCAAGGGACTCTGGTAAGTTTCTATATTTTGAAAAGTTTATGTAGCTAATAAATGACAGAGTCCATAGAATCATGAAAATAACATGAATCTCTATTAATTTTTGTATGCAGACTGGAAATTAAAGTATCTGATGATAAAAGCATAAAATTGAAAGCCACCTTGGGGAATATCTACAGTCATGGAAAACCCAATACATATCAGCCATAGTATAACTCTTTCTAAATGCTTTCCAAATTTGATTTATGCAGTTTAATTTTTAATCTATTGATCTTCAAATATGTTTCACATATTTCTAACATTTGAAGCAATGTTGAATGGTTGTGAAAGAAACATCAGTAAGTCCCTCACCGGTGCATTGTTCTGGGTGAAAAGTCCTCCAGTGCTTAGTTGCTGGCAGTGAACCTTCCCAGTCCGTCTCCCTCACGTAAAACCTAGAATCCTCACAGTACATTTTATTGGTCTCTAGTCAGAGAGTGGCAGTTTGCTGATAAAACACTTAGTGTCATTTACCATCTGGCAATTCTTCCATGGCTTAGGAAGTATACAGTTTCTTTTCTGTCATCAAAGAGTTTTTCAGTGTCAGAAGAGGATCTTCTAGTAATGAGAGGAAAATGTTGCCATTGATACAGCACCTCAAGTGTTAAGCAGAGAATATATGTTTCAGCCTTTTTATCAAACTTGTACAGTTTTTTTTAAATGTTTTATTTATTTCTGAGAGAGAGAGAGACAGCATGAGCAGGGGAGGGTCAGAGAGAGAGGGAGACACAGAATCAGAAGCTGGCTCCAGGCTCTGAGCTAGCTGTCACCACAGAGCCCGACGCAGGGCTCGAACTCACCAACAGTAAGATCATGACCTGAGCCGAAGTTGGACGCTTAACCAACTGAACCACCCAAGCACCCCAAGCTTGTACAGTTTTAAGATTCTGGAAACTCTCTATTAGTGTGCAGGTGGCTAGCACGAGGGTGATGCAGTAGGGAAAAGAATAGCAAAAGAAAAGCAGGTCATACCAGCCAGAACCTAATAGACTTTTCAGCACTTTCTCCAAGCTCGAGGTTAATAGGATCTAATAAATCACTTCCAAGGGTATAGAAAGTCTTACTTGAGTAAAAACTTTTATGCTTTTTAAAGTTATTTATACTTAAAAAGCAAAAAGTATTTTAAAAGACCCATGTCGAAGGCAATAACCTTCGTACTAACTTTGATAGTGTCTTTAAGTTGAAAATAATAAGCATATTGAAAATTTGAAATTTGCATGTTAATGTAGGATCAGCCAACACAGGAACCCATGATGCAGAAAAACAGATGAGTGTCAAGATGGAGAAGAAACATTTTGGGGATTTCTGAAAATGCAACCATTTAGTGTCTAAATGGTTTCTAGTTTCTAAACTAGTTTCTTGCTAGTCTGCTGTAAATTTAGAGTTTTCCAATTGGCTGTGGTTCAAAAGATTCTAGTTTGTGTCTGTGCGATTCTGTGTACAGTCCTTTCTCTTATGAAACCTCCCTTCTCTTATAACACATGAGTCTTCTAGAGAGGCCTTGGGCATTTCATGATTAGTTACACAAATTGCTTGGTTATCTGGATATTCTGGGGTTTTGTGGAGTTCTGTTTTTTTAATGTTTATTCATTTTTGAGAGAGAGAGAGAGAGAGAGAGCGAGACAGAGGAGGGAGGAGGGAAAGAGAGGGGGGGACAGAGAATCTGAAGCAGCAAGCCTGATGCAGTATTTGGACTCAGGAACTGTGAGATTATGACCTGAGCTGAAGTCAGAAGCTTAACCACTGAGCCACCCAGGTGCCCCTGTTTTTTTGTTTTTGTTTTTGTTGTTGTTGTTGTTTTAAATCATTATTGGTGTTTGTTTTGTTGCCTTCATAGGCTGGCCCACCGTTGTCAGCCAGGCCACCCTGATAGCAATGCCCCTTTGAATACCTCATATTAGTTGTGGTGTCCATGTCATTCTCATTTATAAGGGACCTGCTTCCTGTGCCAGACTTCCAACAGCTCTAAGTTCTAGTGTGTTAAATATGGAAGACTCTAAATTTTAATGTTACCCATTAACATTAATTACCAGGAGTAGCGATATATTTTTTTTTAATTTTTTTAAATGTTTTATTTATTTCTAAGAGAGAGAGAGACAGCGTGAGCAGGGGAGGGTCAGAGAGAGAGGGAGTCACAGACTCTGAAACAGGCTCCAGGCTCTGAGCTGGCAGTCAGCACAGGGCCCGATGCGGGGCTCGAACCCACGAACCGCGAGATCATGACCTGAGCAAAAGTCGGACGACTTTTTTTTAAAGAAGCATCAGAACTAGCATAATTTTTGTTTCTCTTAATTTGCTTCCATTGAGTAGTAAATAGATTGTGAAGTTCTGGCGAGTCAGCAGCTGTCTGGGGTAGTCAAGAGGGCCTGATGGAACTCTAGTTTTAGGTTCTAAAGAAGCGATTTTCTTCCTGAGGCATCTCTTATACTCTCCTTCAGAGTGCTCTCTTTTCAGTGTTCTAGCAGCGCAGTTTCTCCTAACAGTGCTCTTTCTTCAGACTACACCCTGGCCAGTGCCCCTGCTCTCCTCATCTCTAACCGGACAACCGCAATTCATCAGTGGAGCAGCTCACATCATGTGAAGCATTATTGTATCTATGAAGGATAGAACTCAGATAGAACCCAAGTCTATAAACGTTAGCTTGACGATGGAAAAACTCTTGGGTGACTTAAACATTCTAGAATCTTCATGTAAAACATTTGATTAGATCCACAATTTTCTAAACTACAAGGTAAATGGTCAGATCTTTGAAGAATCCAGAAAAGCATAGTTTCCTTGCTTTTGTTTTCTATTTCCCTTTATTCCCCGAATATGTTTGAACTTTCAAAAGAAGTTGTATTTTCCTTGTGTCACGTGGATGTTCTTATTAGAACTTATAATTAAATATCTCTTCAGCTTTGGAACGGAAGGAGCTTGAAGCAACATAGCAGTGTACCCAATTTTCATTAAGTTGTCTTGCTCACAGCTTTTAACATAAACAGAGTAACATATTTTCTTAGAGCAATTCAAATTAGTTTTCTTCAACTGACAACTTCAAGAAGCTCTATATGAAATTCATAGATGACCTGCTTGCTAGTCTGCTGTAAACCCAGAGTTTTCTAAGCAATTTAGATTTTATTTTATTTGACAACCAAATTTTATTTTAATCTTAAAAGGTGTTAGCGAGACTGTTTGAGTACACTTGAAAAAATTTTATGCATGCAAAGATGTTATGATTATCCATATTAAGGAAACAAGTTCACCAAAATGCCATAGTCTTGGTATTCAATTAATTAAAACATAGAAAAACATGTTTCATAATGTCATTTCTTTCATAAAAGAGGGTTGTAAGGAAATAGTATTTAGAGATAACATATATTAAGGATAAAATATGTATCTCTAAATTATTTTAAATCTGCATGTACAGATATGAAGCATTTATTGAATTCTATGTAAAAGTTGCATAACTGTTTAACTACTACTTTAAATAAATCACTTAAACGTGTTTATTGAATACCTACAATATAAATCATAAAACTCTTAATTCTTACAAGTGTAAGTTTTTCTGACAACCGATAAAAAAATGGAATGCTTTTATGTTTTATTTAAAATACAATGTCCTGAAATGCATAAACTGAAATTTATTTTGTAATATATTATTCATATAAGCAATTGATTAGACACTCATCCTTTAATATTAAATTAAATATTTTTAGCATACTTGGTTCAAAATATTTTATCAATAGGTATATACTATTGGGGTAATATGAAAGTAAATAAATTCTTATTTGGACACATTTCCTGTAAATGCTTGAATAGACCAAGTAGTTGATTAATTTGCCCATGTATATTTTTATCTAAGATATTTCCTTTTTATCCCTTAGTAAATCAGCTGCCAGTCCCAGTTTAAGACTGAGAAGAGCAATCTCCTGGGAGTCTTAAATTGTGGGATGATACCAGTCTCACTTACACAGATATCTAAAAAATGAGGCAAATTTTTATCCTTCCCTACTTGCTGGCATGTAAGGCTAGGTGACCTTGAAGTTCCTCCCATGTTTACTTTTCTTTCCTGCCATTCAAGTAGAACATCTTTGTGAAAATAACACATTCCCTAACCTTGGGCTATTTGATAGATACATCTATGAAAATTATACACATTTAGAAGATTTTTCAAAGCTTGACAAGATGCTTAATAAAGCTCAGTATTTTCCTTTTCTGTAGTCGAATCTTTATAAGCACAAAATGTTAAAAGCAATGAAGTTATAATAGAATGTGAGATAAGGCTGGACAAAGGACAAAGATAAGCACAACAATCTGACCCTCTAAGTAAAGTTTCCTCTGCTTATGACACAAGGGTTTTTTTTTTTCCTCTTCTTTTTTAATTATGAAACTATACTGCAGTATGAAAGGGGTTGATGAAGTATGAAAGTTAGTATATGTGGAATTTATTATAACATTTTGGAGGTTTCTTGAAGTCACATTTAGCCTGTACATGCATGCCTGTCTTCCATGGTGGAAGATTTCAGATAGACAAATAGGCTTCCATGAGTTCTAACGATCTAAGGATTGATCATTCCCATCACTGCCAATGCAGAGCCTTGAAATAAATTCTTTTTATTCAAAAGTAGGATCGGCAAAGATTTAGACCATACTACAAAGTTCACAACTTACAGTGGTATCACAATTAATTCCATGTCTCAAGGGACAATGACTAATTTGGATGGCTAGAGGTTGGATAAAGTGTTGCTTGAAAAACAGTAAAGGGACACCAAGGTCGGTGGCTCATTCCATTAAGTGTCTGACTCTTGACTCCAGCTCAGGTCATGATCTCATGGTTTATAAGATCGAGCCCCACACTGGGCTTTGCGCTGACAGTTTGGAGCCTGCTTAGGATCTCTCTCTCTCTCTCTCTCTCTCTCTCTGTCTCTCTCTCTCCCTGCTCCATTCTTTCTCTTTCTATCTCTCTTTAGATAAATAAACAAAAATTTTAAAAATCAGTAAATATGATTCTATAAGTGAGTATGAGAATAAAGGGGGAAAATGTTAGTGTACTAAGTAAGGATGTACAAGAAAATTTCCCCCATCTCTCTCATATTTAAATATAAAAACTGTACTCAAATATCATCTTTCTTCTACTCTGACCTTCTCAACTTTAGACTGACACCAACTGCCACAAAAGTGTTTCTTTAATATTTTCTTTAAATTAACAACCACACAAGTTTTCAGTGGTTACACATATGATAAAGAGACATAAAACTCAAAAGGCAAAAGAATTTGACAAACATATTCTATGAAGCATCAATTTAAATTATCACCATTTCATTCAAACCAGCTCTCATGAGTTTATGAGAAACATCATGAGTATTTTTACCACTGGAGAAGTGGGGTGCACCTGAAGATTAAACAAATATTTGTCAGATTATTTTCTTCATCTTTGGAATTGGGGTATCATTGGAATTTATCTGTACAAGCTACTCTTTTGCAATGGAGTTGAGAGTGCAAACGAGGATGTAAAAGTTTAGAAAGCAGTTGGAAGGATTAAAAATATGAGATTATTGCAGGAAAAAAAATCATTCAATGACTTCTTTTAAGGACAAAGAAGGAATAAAGTGAGATTTAAGTCTGAAATCAAGATAATATTGAGTGTTTTTATACAGGAGAATAAAATGCCAAGACAGAGTTTCAAGTCCTTTCTGGGGATTCCTTAGGAGTGAAAAGATTGTCATGCACCTATTTTAGGAACAATTTTGCCTAAGCTGCAAGAGACCGACTAAGTAACCTCTCAAGGTCCCTTTGTTCCAATCTTTAAATAATTATTTAAATGAAATCAAGAATTAAACGCCTGCTTTGACTTGCAATATCTCAGTGCACTGACCTGGGCTTTGTAACTTAATATCTATGAGTACTAATCTATTTTAACTAGATAGGAACAGAAAAAATGAATTGCAAAACATGTTAATGAGATCAAAGGTCTTAATATATCTTGCATGGTTCCAAGACCCAGAGATCAAAATCCAGAAGTAGGAGGAGTGAAGTGGAGGAGAATAAAAAGGAGGAGTTTCATCCAGAGTTGAGCTTCTAAATGCAGATGCTGTGGATGAGGGCTTAACCTAATTATAATTTACTGTGCATGTGATGAGAATACACTCTAGTGGAAAAACCTCTTTTCTATGGGTCATTATAACTGAATAAAGTTACATTTCATCTGAATGAAGATTTTGTTTCCTTCCTGTGACCTAACAATAGCCAATTCCAATGATAAAAATCATCTGAATCGCAGTGATAATTGAAACTATAGTCCTTACATATGAATAAGTACAACTAACTTTGATTCAGATCCTTCACGTTAATTACCAAGTACATTTTTAGAAGTGTACAATATTTCGAGGGGCACCCGGGTGGCTTAGTCGGTTGAGCATCCGACTTTCACTTAGGTCATGATCTCGCGGTTCGTGGGTTCGAGCCCCGCGTCGGGCTCTGTGCTGACTGCCAGCTCAGAGCCTGGAGCCTGTTTCAGAGTCTGTGTCTCTCTTTCTGACCCTCCCCTGCTCACGGTGTCTCTCTCTCTTTCCTAGAAATAAATAAAATTTAAAAAAAGTGTACAATATTTCGAGATTTTTCTTTAGCCATCATTTGTGTCATAGGTTGATGCCAAAGACAGAATGAAACTTCAGTTTTTGGAAACGGATCTGTAATAGATGCATTAATTCATAATTTCACATTAAAAGATAATGTTGGTAATAGTTTGCAATTTGATTCTTGGATTGCTTTTCTTTAAATCTGACTGGCTTCATTATTTTTACAGTGTGAGTAGCTCCAATAATAAATTATAACTTTAAAAACAAACAGAATATGTGGAAATTGAGAGAAGAAGTTATAGGGAGGGGCATATCCTTGAAGCTGTGCGAATTGAATCTCAAACTGATTAGCCTCTATTCTCACTAAATTCATTTTGGTTACCTCTGTGTGTGCATGTGTATGCATGTACATGCACCACGGACATTTTATCATTAGGAATTCTAATTCCATAGAATGTTCTCTAAGGGCAAGGGACAACATATTCCTTAATTCTTTTTTTTTTTTTAATGTTTTATTTATTTCTAGGAGAGAGAGAGAGAGACAGCATGAGCAGGGGAGGGTCAGAGAGAGAGGGAGTCACAGACTCTGAAACAGGCTCCAGGCTCTGAGCTGGCAGTCAGCACAGAGCCCATCGCGGGGCTCGAACCCACGAACCGCGAGATCATGACCTAAGTGAAAGTCGGACGCTTAACCGACTAAGCCACCCAGGCGCCCCTCCTTAATTCTTAACTTCAGTTCAACGTCTTATATGTGTGCTTGGCGAGAATTCTGCTTTTCTAAATTTTTTTTCTCCCTCTATTTCTTAAGCTTCCAATATCCAAATGTCACATCATTCCTTCGTTCCTACGATTATCTAGAACCTACACTATCCCCATCTACATCTCTTACCTTCATTTTCTTTTGCATAAACAAAGTTCTACATACTTACGGCCCGAATATGCTAAATTTCCCTTCTGTGGTCTGATACCTGTTTCATGCACAAAGCCATATTCCCCTTCACTGATTGGTGTACTCTGTGTCAGACACTGTTCTTAACATTTATGTGTATTGTCTTAATATTCACAGAATTGTATTAGGTGGGTGCTATTATTATGCTTTTCCTACAACTGGCAAAACTGAGAGGCAATAGCATTTAAATAACTGGGCTGACTTTACCAGCTCTCAAGTGGAGGAGCCATGACAGGAAACCTGAGAGAGTTTAACATTTTTCTCCTGACTGCTGTACCACACACTATTCTTCTACTGCCTCCTTTGAGAGCAGTACAAGCACACTTTCAGTAGAATGGCTGGGAGTTCAAACTTGGCAAATGACTGGTCACGGGTTATAACTGTGAATCTGGAAGAGAATGAAGTTAATTTCCCACATACGAATTGAAACCACCGACCTGGCAAATCTAGCATAATGCTTTCACAAGTTGCACTCAACCAAGTTGCACTCAACCTCTCTTCGAAAGATCACTTCCTCATTATTGTTTTCACTATTTTCGGCTCAACAGCTGTGGTTTACAATATGTCTCTTATTGCCCATCCACAATGCTTTATTTCATTTCCTAGACTGTTTAACCCAAGAATTCTCTCAGCTAATATTCTTGAAAAAGATAAAGGGATTTTATCTTAACCTTGAAATTATGTTTCTTATTATTTTGAGAGGTCAGTGAGGTCTGGAGATTAGAACATTGTATTTGGAAGGAAAGTTCATGGATTATAAAGTTGAACCTACTATCAAGTGCTGGGTGACATTAGGTAGGTTGCTTCCCAGGTGTCACTGTCCGTTTATAAAATGCGGACAAAACTAGCTTACCTCACAAGACTGTTACAAGTCCCAAATGCAACAGAGCATACATAAAGCAACTAAAATGCTCATAAAGTTTTAGAACTATTCACTGGTCCTGTTATCCTGCCATGGATTATCTTTGCCATGTGATTATTTTGATATTCATTTGTTTTAATCTTTGTCAATAATCCACCATCTGAAAATATGGCTTTTTATAAGTGTGTTGCATCAGAGTGTCTACACAATAAGAGGAAATCTATAAGCATAAAGTAGTCTTTCATTACTATTTCTTATAATGAGGATAGTAGTAAGATAGTAAGATGGCCCTCAACTAATTGGCCTTCTGCATCTGTCTTTCATTTTTCTAGATGTGGGTTGACTTATTTCATTTGTTTACTAGAAATACGTGGAAGAACTTTTAGGTCAGGAACTGAGTTTCATTTGCAGAAATACAATCTGAAATTTCAAAAAAACAGTATTAAGTGAATTAGCAGACAAATGGTACTATTAGAACACTTTCAACTGTCGTGTTCTAGTCCAGGTGGAACAATTAACTGCTTTGAACAGTTTTACAGGTATGCTTTATTTATGTGTTAGACTCAATCGTAGTTCAGTCATATTACTGTGCTTTCTACAACCCATTATCCCTAGATACGCTGAACTTTGTAGACCAAATTGAACCATCTGTTATCTACATAAACTCTGAATTCCTTGAAATGTTTTCAACTCAGAAAAAAACAATAAACGTTTACATTTACTGAAAAATTTGTGTGATTTGCAACAGCCATTTAAAATCTGTTTCGGTAAAGCTGTGGTATATGTACAGTAAATGCATTCAGGAATGTGCTGAGCTATGTTCCCCAGTTATTTCTCTTCTCTGGTGGAAAGATAACAGAAACCTCCCCTAACAAGTTTCAAAGGGCCAAGACGTCAGTCCTAACAGCTCAGTTATTGGTAAGAACATTGCTGTAATCAAAGCTCACTTCGAAAATTCTATTAAGACAGGCATGTAAACAAACAAATATCATGCTCCATGAGAACAGTCAAAATGAAGGCAGATATAAAGAGCCCCTAGGCACAGTGGGGGGTAGGATTAGGTCTTGGCCGGAAGTTTTTTTTAGTGTGGACCCTGAAGAATGCAGTCCAGCGAGCATGCAAAAAAACATGGTTTTCTGGGAAAGAAAATGAAACTAAAGTGGAGGAGATCAAGTAGAACAGTGACAGAGAAGTGAACCTTGCATTTCTCCCAGGGCTGCCATTCAATTAAGAAATCTAACTTGTGGCTTTGCTATATTGATGTCCCTATTTTTTCAGTCCTTCCTGTATGTCTAGAGCTCTAGTAATCTCTTATTGAGTAGGATTAGTTCTTTCTTCCTTAGCTCCTAGCCTGCAGCCTCTATTATTTCCTACCTGATTTATATTTTTTTAACCAAGTCATTATCGTAGCCTAGCACTACATCAGTTAAAATCAACTGCTTACTACTCTTCAATCACCATTGAACCAGAGCGATGGTTCTCTGTTAGTGACATCCTACCTATCTCATTTTTTAAAATTTTATTTATTTTGAGAAAGAGAGTAAGCACAAGAGTGTGAATGGGGGAGGGGAGGAGAGAGATGGAGAGAGGGAATCCTGAGCAAGCTCGATACTGTCAGAGTAGAGCTGGACGCGGGGCTCAAGCTCACAACCGTCAAATCATGACCTGAGCTGAAACCAAGAATTGCACGCTTAATGGACTGAGCAACCAGGCTCCCCTATCCCATTTTATAATGCTTGTCACTCAACCATAGCAGCCACTATGCTATAGACTCAAGAAGGCAAAGAGCAGATCAGTCTTGCTTACTACTACAACCCTGCTATCTGGAAAGATGTCTAGTACATAACACACTCAAAACTCTGCTTTTAAAATAAATGCTTGTCTGTGTTTATCTTTCCAATTGATTCAACTTCATATCCTTTTCTTTGATAAAAATATCTATTTTTCTCTCCTCTATTATTGGTTTCTTCTGTTTACATCTTAGTCCGGATAATTAGCCCACCCAATTCTGATGTGTCATAAATTGTGTCATAATTGAGGTGGTCACTTAATGCTATGGGACTCTTTCTAAATTATTGTTTGTTTCATATCTTGATGCACATTAACCAAATTTTCTCTATCATGCCAGTGGAAAGGCTATGGATAGAAGCCAAGTAAGATTTTATGCTAATAACCTCTTATGAAATATTTCAGAGTAATCCCTAGGTTTCAGTAAATGCTTATAAATAAATGAGAAAAACACAACTAACTTGTAGTGTCTGCATGTTGTATTAGTCATCTCAGGCTGATATAATAAAATACCAAAAACAGGGTGGTTTAAAGAACAGACATTTGTCTCTCACACTTCTGGAGGCTAGGGTGTCTGAAATTAGAGTGTTAGTGTAGGTTGAGTTCTGGTGAGAGCCCTCTTCCTGGCTTGCAGACTTCTGCCTTCTTGGAGCCTCACAGAGCAGAGAGACACGTTGCTGTTTTTCTCCTTCTAGGGGCATCTATCCTAGTCTGAGAGCTCCACCATCATGATCCAGTTACCTCCCCAAATGCCCATCTCCAAACACCAGCACATTGGGAGCTGGAACTCCAATATCTGAATTTTAGAGGGACACTTGTCAGTCCATAGCACATGTTTATGTAGATCACATGCATGTGAACATACAAAAATAGACATGTACCTTTTTCCTACATTTGTGCTTTATATTTGTATTACTTATGTACCTAGAGCCAAGTGTGCTCAGGGGACCTTTGGAGTTTCAGATGCATATTCAAGGGTCTGCTAGGATAAGACTACTTTATAACAACAGGAAGACAATATTTAGCTTTTTCACTTTATCAATATTTGCACTAATTGTCCAAAAGCATGGTCTGTTAAAACGCTGATGGCTAAACATGAATCAAGACTGCAGTCTTTGTATGAGGAAGTGCGCTTATGTAATTGTTTGAGT
This sequence comes from Hyaena hyaena, assembly GCF_003009895.1. NCBI lineage: Eukaryota > Metazoa > Chordata > Mammalia > Carnivora > Hyaenidae > Hyaena > Hyaena hyaena. The sequence goes on along the minus strand of NW_024082260.1, from coordinate 204,576 downwards.
TGTGACCTGAGGAACCATTTTCTCTTAGGCCGCCATTTTTCTTTAAAGAAAAACTGACAAACTGGCTCACCGACAGATATTTTGCCAGAAAGAAATCAATTAAACCTGTCACTTCAAGGAAAATAACTGACAAGATTTATTGCCAATGATAAGAAGTCAAGCTTTCAAGTAAAAGTTAGAATTTTGGAAAACATGTTTGTATCACCATAGGCCTGACATCTTCAAGATTTTCTGATGAGTTTGGTGATTTATTAATGAATGTGATGTTTTTATATTGTGTAATGAAGTGGGTGGACATTTGAAAAATTTGCATGACTTAGGGAACCAATACTTTCCAATCAGTAAGTGATGTCATAAAATTATACATGGGCACAAGGTTGATTCAAAGTGAAAAAGGGACAATAAAACTAAACTATAAGGAACTACTGTAGGTTGAATTTTGGAGTAGTCTCAACGAAGAACATCCATATTACTCTCTTCTCTAACTATATATCTGGGGGAGGCAGATTTTATTTATAGACATCAACCAAAACATACTGAAATATATTGAATACAGAAACAGATGTGAGTGTTAGCTATCTTCCATAAATCCAGGCATTAAAGAGATATACAGAAATAACATACAGTACTATGCTTCTCAATGATTTTTTGGTTTTGAAAATGCATTTTTATGTAAATATATTATCTACAGGTGATGGGTTTATTATTGTTATATTTAAATAAATTCATTAACAAATAAATTTCTTAATTTCTCAGTTTCAATTTCTAATACAGAGAATAGTGTGAGCAATAAACCCCACAATAAATGTTTTTGAGATAATCATTATTTCTTAAGAGTATAAAGGCTTTTTGTGATCAAAATTTAAAGAATCTCTTATCTACAGAAATTTGAATCTGTGCGAAATCTAACAGAGAGTGCACACATCTTGTTCCACCATCAAGCACTGCGAAGTTCAACCAGACTCTTGGGGAAAAAGTAATAGGATATTCCTGTATTTGCTCATTATCTCAATTGAGTTTATTTTAGTCTCTACTTTTTCACAAGTTTTCTAAGGGTTTTTCTAGAGACTTTGGTCTCTATTTCTCTCTCTCTACCATCTCTATTTCTAAAATGTGATCAGTACTGCTTTTTGTGTTTGTATGTGTGTATTTGTGTATGTGTGTGTTGTGATTATTAATCCAGTCTTTGCCAACTTACATATGCTTTAGACAATTCATTAGACATTTAGATGTAATAACTGACGGCATTTAAATATCTCAATGCTCTTGGCCAAAGCTTTCCTAAAACTCAACTTTACCATTTTTGGAAAATAAAATAGTAGCCTACCTATACTTGTTTTGCTTCCTCATCTTCTTCTCTTCCTTAATTTTCTTTAAAAATTGTCAGCCCACTGTTAGCATCACATGCCTACTGCCTGTGAAAATCCTTGTAATTTTATAGAACTCAATTTGCAGACAACTAAAATAGTAAACCTAAGAATCACAAAAAAATAAGAGAACACAGAGAAGATCATTTTAGCCTTTTTTTTTTTTTTTTTTTTTTTTGGTGAAACTGCTTTCCTGGCTTTTCTATGGCTGGCCTCATTGTTTTTTTATGCCTACTATACAAAAAAATTAATCACATTGTAGTTTTCTACTTTAGTTTCTTTCTTTATTCATTCAACTTCTCCATCAGATTATATATATTTGGAGAATAGAGTCTATCCTCTTTCTCACTTAATTCCACATTCTAGTACAGAGTCTGTTCTATAAATGTCAACATATTCCGTAAACAAATGATGAAACAAGAGATTTGAACTGGATCATTCAATGTCAAAGCCCAGATCATTTTTGCATTTTTGAGGCTTTTATCTCTTGGAACTTTCTTGGGTTCTGTTTGGGTTTATCTGCCACAGCAATAACATGAGAAATGAATATTAAGCACCTGAATAGTATCTCAGAAGCCAGATACTGTGCAACGGTCTCACAGAAAACACACATCTCAGGTTCCTATGAACTAAACAAAAATTTCTTACCAGATAAATGTTCATCTTTTTACTCTTTGCTTTGAATATCATTGAAATTAGATCTGAATGACCCTGAGGGTTTTTTTTTTTAACACAATTTTGCTTATTAATGCTATATAAGTTGTTTTGAAATGACTAACAATTCTGTTGTGTACCTCTTTCTTATGAATAGGTACTAGGTTATTTCCATGCTGTTTTTCCTTCTTTCGGGCATATCTGTGAATGATCAACAGGAAATAGCATAGTCTTTCATTCAACAAATAATTCTTAAGTTATTCATTGTATGTGAGAATTATTTTACTCAGCACTGTGCAAAAATCAGAGAAGAAAGATTGACACCTAACTTTCCAGTGGTGTCCTCGACCTTGGAATAGCATTTTAAAAACCTAAGAAATTTTGGGGCGCCTGGGTGGCTTAGTCGGTTAAGCGTCCGACTTTCGCTTAGGTCATGATCTCGCGGTTCGTGGGTTCGAGCCCCTCGTCGGGCTCTGTGCTGACTGCCAGCTCAGAGCCTGGAGCCTGTTTCAGTCTGTGACTCCCTCTCTGTCTCTCTGACCCTCCCCTGCTCAAGCTGTCTCTCTCTCTCTCTCTCTCTCCTAGAAATAAATAAAACATTAAAAAAAAAAAAAAAAACCTAAGAAATTTTAAAATTCCCCGTGTCCAATCCATATACCAGATGAATTGAATTGAAATATTAGGAGGTGTAATTCTATGATGAGTATAGAGTACCCAAGTGATTCTAATGTTCAGTTAAATTTGAGAACCTGGAGGTAAGGGAAGAAAGATAAAAAATACCACCTTCTGTTTGATACCTAAGTGGAAATGTAGATCATGGGTTTTAATTCAAGCCTGCCTAGCTTTAGAAACGTTACACCTTTCTTCCAGTCATAGTGAAAGAGAAAAGTAAGGGACAGAGATATGTATAGTATAAGGTAAAAAGCAATAAACTTAGTAATGTTTAATAGCTATATATTGCTATTATTTTGACTATTTCACAGAAGGCTTCATGGTATAGTTTTTATTTTTGGTGATATAGTAAAAGAAGAGAGTAACAAAGGTAAAAAAAACAATGAAGGGAGATATTTTTATGTATTTATTGAAATTTTGAGTTATTCTCTATGGCTAAGAAAGATTAAAAAATGAAATGTTGACTGTTTATGAAGGCCAGGAAAAGTCTGTAGAGTCTTGGGAGTTAGCTCTGTTGAGGCTGTTATAATAAAACACTACAGATGGGTAGTTTATAAATAGCACAAATTTATTTCTCACAGTTCTAGAGGCTAGAAGTTCAATAGGGTGCCAGCATGGTTACCCGTGTGCTGTCTTCATGATCATAGAGTTCTTATATCCTCATGTTGTAGAAGGGCCTAGGGAATTCTGTTAGATCTATTTTATAAAAGCACTAAGTCCATTCATGAAGGCTGCAAACACATAATTTAATCACTTCCCCAAAGCTCCAACTTCTAATACTATCACACAGGGCATGAGAATTCCCACCTGTGAATTTTGAGGGAACACAAACATTTAGACCATAACACTAGTTATGGAGACTGGAGATTTCCAATAGGCCAGAATTCTGCCTTAGAGTAAGAAGAGATGTCAAAACTTCCAATAGTGATTGAAATCATCTTTATAGAATTAATGTGCTAACATGTGGAATTAGGTGGCAACAAATTGAGGAACTTCAGCAACTTGAGAGTGCAAAGTCTGATGAAGATAGAAAAAAATCATTTGAAGAAGAGCACAGTATGACTATATTGAAAGGTGATACATTTCCACAAAAAAGGAGAACTTTACAGTGTTGTGTTAGATGATAAGGATGAGTGATAATATTACTTGGTTTGTTGACAAGATGGTTATTGGTAACATATGAGATTGTACACTCAGAAAAAATATTGGAGGTGGGAACCTGACTGAATATTCTTAAGAATCCAGTTACTGACAAGTAACAAACGTCAATGAAAGTAGACAATTCTGTCAAGAATATTTACTGTCAAGAAAAAAGAGAATGGTAACCCACTAAGATACCACGTTGATGGAAGGATGTTTTTAGGAGTTAAGGAAATTATCTTTATTTTTTTGTATCTCTCCCTCACATACGTAATTATTTTCATCTGCACCCAAGTATTATGTATATTTTTCCAGCTAAGCTATAGACTTTTGAGTACAATTTCTATGTTTTATTAACTTCAGCAGCCATAAATACTTATCAGAGATCAATAAATGCCCAAAGCCCTCTTCAATTATTTATTATATTTCTTGTAATTATTTCCAGTGTCACTCCAGATTAATGTTTACCAAAATGGTGGAAAGAAAATGAGAAAACTAAGATGTTGAGGTTCTATTGTTCTATAGGTGTATAAAAGTGCCATGATACACAGACTGAAAAAAAAATGTGATGTTTGTAGTACTAAAATATTATACATATATAAATATATATATATTTTTATATATAGGAAATATATTTATTTCCTATTCAAGAAAAGATCACATATATGTATATGTATATATATATATATACACTTTTTTTTTTTTTTTGAGAGAGAGGGACAAAGAGGGATTGGGCTGGGGAGGGGCAGAGAGAGAGAGAGGAAGAGAGAGAATCCAAGCAGGCTCTGGACTGTCAGCCTGGAGCTCGACTCAGGGCTCATCTCACAAACTATAAGATTGTGACCTATGCTGAAATCAAGAGTCAGACACTTAACTGACTAAGCCACTCAGGAGCCCATAAAAAAATTGCATTTTTGACAAACAATTTATTTCTTATCTACGTTTCATTGATCTCTGTGCTACATGATAAATCCAGAGATTCCATGGACTTAGATATTGGAGCTGTTGCCTTGATTTCTTAATAAATGGTGTCCTGTAACAAATGAAAAATGGTTTAAAAAGATAACAAAAAAATATCTATAGATGCTTGCAAAACACACTAAAACACAAACTAATGTAATGCAGTATCAATTCAGGAACTGAGGTCTCTTCATGTTGACAAGATAGCTACAGGGAGGAGCTGATTCCAGTTGTATCACATTGGTATTACACCTATAACCAGGAGAGAGAGAGACAGAGAAAGAGAGAGAGAGAGATCTTGGTAGAGATAGACTTAGCAAGAACTTACAAATAACAAGATTACAGACTCCTAGATTGATGAAAGAAAATTGGAATTGAGGTAGCAGAGTCATCATTTATCATCTGCTCCTTGCCATATATGGTTGGATGGAAAATGAGTGAACTGAGACAACTCCCATCAGCATTAAGTCTAGGACACTTGCATGGTCCTTACTTTATAGGATGTAATGAAGAAGACAGCAACAGATTCTATGTGGTAGTTTACTATGCACCCATTATCTATTGACTAGGATTGTCTTTGCACTGATGGAAGAATTCAGGGGGAAAAATAAGGTTATATTTAGAGATGAAATCTATATCTAGCTTCACAGGCTTTCATTAGTGATTGAATGTGGACTCTTCTGGACATGACCACTTATATTAAATGTTAGTTGATTCAGTACTATCAAAAGCAAACAAGTTACTGAAACTTTCTTATATGTTGTAACATACTGCTCTCATCTTTGTACCCTCAGGCTTCCACACTATGTTCATACATAGTTGATACTCAACAAGGTCTTGAAAGATTGCATGAGCAAATTTAAATTAAAATTACAGGAGTCAAATATAAATATTTGAAGAAGAGAAAAGTTGTGATAACTGTGGTGCTTGAGAAAGAATACTCCCTATTTTTGCTGCAGGATGTTCTAAAATGATGGAATAAAGTAGTGATTGTCAGGGAAAAATGTTTGTGGAGGTGAAGAATTGTGGAATACAAGAGTTATGATCATGGCAGCACTTGGTGGCCAGCTGGATACAAGGGGAAAGAAAAGCAGATTATTGAAGAGAAGGCCAAGTTTGCCACACACAGTAAGTCATTACATGTCATTAAAAATGACGAATTGTTCTAGTTTGGAAGCAAAAATATATTGTGTATGTTTCCAAAAAATAGTCTCCTAAGTCACAGTGAATGTTGTTGTGCTGTCATAATGCTATAAATGGAGGCTGTATAATGAAATGACAAATGTCATTAGACTTCCGGGTTCTAAAACTAAGTTCATCCCTTACCAGGTGTGTGACATTGAGAAAGTTGCCTGACCTGTCTTTGCCTCCATTTCCTCATTTATAAGAAGAAAACAATAAATCTGTCTCTTCCATTGGCTTGTCAGGATCAAATATTAAAATCTTTGTGATGTTTTAGTTGAAAACTAACCCAAGGAAACTTTCAACAAGTATTAGCCATTGAAGCATGTTCTCATTTTCATATCATATTCATGGAGAGGTTACTTCCTTTACTTTCTATAGTTTTATTCAGTTTGTACATACTCCTGTTTTCCTATTCAAGAAAAGATCATATTGATCTTTCTGTTGCTTCTTAAGCATTCCAACCACTAGCTTCTGCACTTGTTGCTGGAAATTCACTTGCCCAAAGATCTGCAAGTTTCACCCTTCATTTCCTTTAGGTCTTGCTTAAATGTCACTTTATCAGAAAAGATTTTCTTCAATTTCCTTTATAAAATTGAACCTGCTCATCATATTCTTCATTCACTTACCTGGATTTATTTTTCTTTATCATGCTTATTGCCTCAAAACATGATTTGTTGCATGATTTCTTGTTTATTGTTGTACTCCCTCCACTATGCAAGTTCCCATAGAGAGGATTTGTGTCTTTTTGCTGACTGTAACATCTCCCCACAGTACAATAGGTGCACTCTGTGTTCTTAGCAAATATTTGTTGAGGCAATGAAACACTCCTTGAATCTCTTGCCTCTTAATTTTCAAAACCATTTTTTCTGAACCATAACCTTCAAAACAGCCTTTTCTTATAAAACTATAGACTAAGTTCTTTCAAGTCAAAATATCTTTATTTTCAAGACAACAAGACTTTAAGAAATCTGTTTTAAAAGTTCTAATTACTATTATCTTTAAAATTTAATGAAAAATTCCACTTGTCTGGCATAATCTGAGCATTAAATTTAGTGCTAAGTCTTTAACGACATATGTTATTTTATGATCTTTCATTCTTGGGACAAATAAATTCCCCTGAGAAAAATGACATCTCTAGACCACTGAAGGAAAGTGAAGGGGAAAATGTATGAAATAGAAGGTTTCTGTATCCTGAGAAAACTATAGAAGCCTGACCTCTCCAATGTCCCTCACAGTTTACTGGATGAGAATCCAGTTCCTAAGGTCAGGTTTGTAATATTGGAGAGACTGAAAAAAATGCTAAGGATCTCAAACTCTTGGAATTAAGTAGGAGTGAATTTCTGACACACCAGACTTTTAATTAAAGCAAAACAAAAAATATTATTTGCTTGTATTCTTTCTGAGTACCTTCACACAGCTCTAGATGCTTGTGGTCATGTTCATTCATGTGGAAGATTGATCATTATTGCCTGAAAATCTGCATATATTAAATCATGAAAGTTCACTGCTTAAAATATCTCATCACAAAAAATATTGACACTGTCACAGAAATCTCTAATTAACTATTGGGTATTTGAGTCCAAAATCAATGTATAGAGAAGTGTTGATTGGCCTGCATGAATATTTTCTGGTGTTCTATTTCATCAATATATCTTATCTTTTGCTTTAAAGCCAATTTGGTTTCATTTTTCCCCTTTCTTTGTTAATAAACTGTGATTGTGTCTTGTAATGAATATACCCGTAAACCATCTGGCAGTTGTCTCACGGCTCATTACATGCTATAGGCCACTCTGAGAAGCCGCCTCAGGTGACATTTTAAACTGGTACATGCAGAGAAAATCACTTTTTATTATTGAGATCAAATTTTGGAAAAAAAGTAGAGCTCTCCTTCTTCTTGCCATCAATATCTAGGAGAAAGCAGTGGTTAATTAGGTAATAATCACCAATAGCTCTCATTTTGGGGTTGTAAATGACAATTCTCTGCATATGCATATCTATGTGTTTTTATGTGAACTAAGGAGATTTTGTTTTTGAATTTTTTAATGTTTATGTATTTTTGAGACAGGGAAGGGGAGGGGCAGAGGGAGAAGGACAGAGGAGCTGAAACAGGCTCTGTGCTGATAACATATGAGGCTCAGGCTCACAAACTGTAAGATCATGACCTGAGCAGAAGTTGAACAATTAACCAACTGAGCCACCCAGGTTCCCCAGGAGATAATGTGTTACACACTAGGGCTGCTGTGATTTCTAGTACATTTTTCATTTCTTAATTATTAATTGTGTATTTCAATATTACCTCATTATTTTACAAAGTGTTGGGAATATTCCACAGGGACTAGGAACTTGGCATTCTGACATTCTTCCTGGATGAAATCATGCACCTGGAGACCTGATCAACACAGACACAGAAACATGAGTTTCTTTCCAACACATGCTACCACATATTGCCTTTTTAGTTTTGATTGTCCACTCTTAAAACTGTGCTGTCTCCTGTGAATATTATTTCTTTTTGGCAAAAGTCACAATTAGTGCTCTACATGGCAATCTGTCATTCTGTTGCCAGTTAATGATAAGTTTACTGTGACTGGGCAAAGTGTGGAAAGTATATTTTCTTTCTTTCTATTTTTTTTTTTTTTTTTTTTGGTGCAAAAAATGTGCTTTATTAAAGCATGGGGACAGGACCCATGATCAGAAAGAGCTGCCAAAATTAAATTTTCAAAGAACAAATCTTAGAAGGAAAAGAGCATCTAAAGTGTTTCCAAAGCACAAATGAGATATATTAAACTCATAATTCCACTGAGATGGATTATGTCATGATTCTGCTTCACGGCCATGAGACAGATCCATAATTTAGAAGAATGAAAACACCTTGTGAAAAATATGTATGTAAATGATTTTTAATGTTTTCTTCTGAAGGAAATGAAGTTTTCAAATTGTCATGTTATTACCAGAGAGAGGATAACTTTGACTGATGAAAGTCAGAGGACAGGGTATTTAAACAAATGGGTCCAGCATAATGAGCCTTGAAAAGAAATTTTGACATTTCAGCAAAGGAAATCTTGACAGAAAAAAAGTTTTCTCTTAAAATTTTACTAGATGCTTAGAAACACCAACTTATAAAGCTCCTCAAGATACTATAATACTTGCCAAATACTTCTATTTTGATTTATTTTGTGAGACAAGAAAGCTGAAATAACTATAGTTACAAGAAACATTGGTAATTTCTTTTGAGCATCATTGTGTAATTGATTTTTAGGTAGATGTTAAAATACACACATATGCCCGTACATAAAGAGAGAGAGGGAGGGTGAGAGAGGAAGAAAGAGAATATACATGTTTTTAGAAAGATTTGATGTGTTTAATGATTACTGGGTATAGTATTCTTGAAGGAATAAGTTATATTAAAGAGAAAAGACTGGGTGGTTTTCTTGTAGGGTCAGATGATGAATCATATTTCTATAGATGCATGGGAAATATTCTTTGCTGTAATGAGATTTAGTGCAAAAATTTAACTAACTAATGAATAAATGAACTAACCAAACCCAAAACTCTGGCCTGAGAACCTTGAGGCCACACAGCACACAGCATATGCTTGTCCCTACTGCAGCACTATAACTTTATTGCAATTACCTGTTTGCATTATGCTTCATTCATATTCCAAGTGCCCTGAAAAGGAGATGATGTATTTATCATTTTTAATGTAATACTGAAAGCAGGCACACACAATCTTAAGTATTCAATTCTTTTATCTTCCCTACTCTCCAAAAGTATTTTAATATTATTTCCAAAATCTAATGCTAAGTATGGATAGAAACTACAGAAGTGTGACACTGCATCGAAGGGATTTAGTTTCTTTCTGATGCACTTATTGGTATTTTACAGTTCATCTTCCTGTGTCAGAGAGTAAACATTAAAAGCCAAACACAATTTGCAACATGGAAAATGAATGACTTAGTTTATAAGAGCAGTAGAATCTCCGGTGAATGTTTTATGTCGAGTCGGATGAAGCTTTCTCTTACACTTAAGCTAATAGCTCTTATGGGTGGGCATTAGTAGCTTCTCTGAGTCACAGGTGGAGACATCTACCTGAACACAGTTGCTGCCAAGGAAGTCCCACAGAGAACACATTTCAAATCCCCGACTCAGCAAGAGATTACTCAGACTGGAAAATACAATTTGGAGTACTTGGCTAAGGGCGCATATCTATGAATTACAAAGTGCATCAGAGAAGGGCTGCACATTTTTTCAACAGTATCAAATAAATACATTTGATTAATAGCACTTGCTATTACATGACACATGGATGAAATAGCATCTGCTATTAATTGAGAAGTCCAATTGAACAAGGCCAAACCTCAGAGAAAAATAAGACCATTTAAATTATCCTTCATAATTAGGCCTCCAAATAAAATGAGAAGAACTATTTGTAAAGGTATTTCTGAAAAAGAGGGACATACTGAATTCCTAAGAAATGGTAAAAAAGCACACTTTAGGGAAGTGTGATGGAATCTTCAAGTAACTTAAGATAATGGTGTTAGAGAAATTATATATCGAACAATTGTAGAATCAGTATGAAATCATGCATTCCATAAGGATACTAAATTATTAGAAAATATTTAAGTACAAGATACATTTGAAGATGTTCATATACAAAGGAAATCCCCAAAAATTCCCCATTGGGAGATCTACTTTTTTCTCTTTCTTTTTAAGTATACAAGTTCTTAATAAATAGATACACTTATGTGAAACAAAGAGACACAGGGAAAAATGATACATTTCACACATTCACACACATACACACAAAATCAAGTTTCTGATGGGCTCAGGTAAGTCTCTAGTATAGTAGATGTTCTAATGATTCTTTCCCACTGACTTCAGATCGCTGTTAAGAGCTGCTATAAATCCCTATTCTCAAGAATAAAAGCTAATTACTATCATAGGTTAAGAATGATTTTTCCTCTTCCCTCTGCACCACAGTGGGTTATTATACAATTAGCTACATAAAAGAGATATCATGCTTTATCTCAAAGCATTCATTCTTGTCCACAGTGAGAAGGGGCCACATTATTGCTGGCCATTTGTGTTGTGGTAATTCTCTTATTCACAACTGTGCAGAGTACCTATGCATTGATCAGTAAATGTCACTGGAAGGAATGTCTTGGGAGATTAAAGAAGGAATTGCATAAATGAACATCTCAAGCATCCTAAGAGGGCACTGCAGAGTATATGACACATGGATGAAAGGGCTCACAAATGAGTCTCTATTTAGAGCTTGCCTCTGTGGCTCAATGTCTTATATCTGTGTTGGAAAATTCCAAGACAGTATCTCTTTAAATATTGTTTCTGCCTTGTTCTTGTTTTCTGTTTCTTCTTAGACTTTAGGACAAAATACATTAGCTCTTTCATTAAGTTGCATATAGGTATTATACTCTTTTTTTCCCTCCTTCTTTTTTAATGACCATGCTTCAGTCTGGGTATTTTCTATAGTCCTGTTTTCAAATCTAAAAATGTCTTCTGCTCTGTTTATTTAAAAACTAATCTCATTTGTTAATTTCTTCATGTTAGCCATTGCAAACTTTAATTCTAAAATTTGAATTTATATATAGATTCTATTATTCTGGTGAAATTTTACAATATAATCTTTATTTTCTTGAACATATAAATTGTAATTATTTTAATGCCCATGTCTGAAAAGTCCCACATCTGGGTTTTTTTGATTGTCTACTTTTCCTTCCTTCTTTTTGATCCTGTCTCCAGGCTGCCTTGGTAATTTTAGATCGCTGTATAGGAAAGCATTGTAGAAACTCCAAATGATATAATCTTCACCCAGAGGATTTTCTTTTGGAAAGTCAATCCAGTATGGCCCAAATACTCCTGTACCAATCTGAGTGTATATGATTTGAGGTGAGGTTTTAAATTATTGAGGTCTCAGGGTGCCTGGATGACTCGGTTGAGTAACCAACTGTTGATTTTGGCTCAGGTCATGATTGAGTCCCATGCTGATAGCACAGAACCTGCTTGGGATTCTCTCTCCCTCTCTCTCTCTGCCCCTCACCTTCTCATATGTGTGCTCTCCCGCCCTCAAAATAAATAGATAAACTAAAAAAAACAAATTATTGAGGTCTAATCTGTCTCTAATTTTCCTTTTACTCCTAGAGTGTCTTTTGGAGATTGCAATTGAAATCCAGGAGTATTGATTAGAGTTCTTTATCCTGGGTTGGCTCTGAACTCACAATTTTATCTCCTCAGCGTGGCAAAATTTCCAAGAGCTCTCCTTAGTTTTTGGCTTCTCCATCTTCCCTTATACTTGACTGCTTGACCTGTCCTTTTATAGAGAGGTGTTCAAGTCTCTAAGTGCTATGAGGAAAATTGTAGGGCAGAATGCATGGAATTTATGGTAGACCAGAACTCTAATTTTTGTCTCCTAGTCCTGGAAGATTGACAAATATTTTGAGCCATGGCTTTCTGCTCAATTTCTGGGTAGTGCTTCATTAAAGAATCAGAAAATGCCTTTTCCAGTGAATTTTATGACATTTCTGTTCTTCTGGAATTTGACCGCTCATGTCTTGAATGTCCAGATTATTCTCTGATGGCTTTAAGCAATAATTTTGTTGTTTTTGTTTTAGTATTTCATGCATCATTTATAGTTGTTACTTTCAAAGGGAGATTGGTCTTATAAAATATAGTCTGTCATAGTCAGAAATGGAAGTTGTACAAGCCTCTCTTTAAAAGGTCCTAAATAATAAGCTTTTTTATTAAGTAGTATAAACAGAAAAAATTCAAAATAGAGGGGGCATGAGAAATGGAAAAATGGGCGAGGGATTCTTAAGGGGAAAGAGGAGGTAAAAAAAAGAAGAATGGCTTTAAAATGTTTTATAAACAAATCAAACTGAGATTTTAAATGTCTTTGCTTTGGGGAAAAAAACAGTTAAAAACATAAGTACTTATAAGGTGTTTTGCAATCCAGTCAAGTAAAACAGATTGATTTTTATCTGTAAATTGTTATTGACTGTGAAAATCAGCTGGCTTTTGTTGTTAGAAATCAGAACACAGTGCATTAGACTGAATAAATGTGTTGCCTAGTAAAGTTGCTTGGTGCTAAATTGCATTCAACTAGTGAATAGTTTAATGATTTTTTTCCTAAGAACTGAACATGTGAATGTGTCTCAAATGGTCTGTTATACTCAGTTGAATTTGTAGGCAGAAAGCTTATATGCCTCACAAAAAGATAAGAGAAGCCATAAAAGTGATGAGGCAAAACAGATCTCCAAATGGCAAACGTGATCTAATTTATCTGTGAACATTTAACTGAAATTAATTTTTAAATGATTGATCGTATTTGGTGACAGCAACTGTAACTGTCTCTATGCATGAGTTAGAGTCAGTCATTGTGAGGATTATAAAGATGATCAATGACTTGGCTTTCTGACAAGTCAAATCACAAACACATTAAAATTCCTTGTGCCATTCATGAAATACCTACCCATGAACACATCAGACATTTGGAATTGTCAGGTATAATTCACATATTGATATTAATATAACTCTCTGAAACATTGTCAACCAGTACTAACTGGGGGCCCTCTGACTATGTGACCAAGTAGCAGTGTGAACATGTGGAAAAGGTACACCACTGTCAGGAAAGACTTCTTACACTGTTGTAAGGAAAGATAGTGAGGTATAGAAAATCATTTGCTGAACAAAATTAACTGAACATATAAAATGTTCCTGGCATTTGGTGAGGACTAAGATTACAGAGACACAAATAAACTACTCAGATCTTGTCGCAAGAGGATTATAATATATTGGAGCAGCTGATAAATAAACCAACATAAAGGGTGGGATGTGATAAATCCTATTCATTTCCTTCCTCAACAAATCTTTTTTGAGCAATTTTATGTACTAGGCTTAAGGGAATGCAATATAAGCTAGTAAAAGAAGATAATTTATAAATATGAAATATAGTAAGTATGATAGTAATTTGCAGTTTGGTACAAGATTTATGAGGAAAGACATCTAAAACAAATTGTGAGTTTAGAAAAGGATTCTCTGTAGGGAAGTAGATGCTACCTCAAATGGGTGACGATTGGGGTGATGAGATTCTTTAGGCATAGAAGGGAGCAAAATTGGAGTGTGGTGACTTTGTACTATGTTAATTTAGTTAAGCAGAAACCGAATTTTCCAGAACCACCTTCCCATTCATGGTTAGGATTGGACAGCCATTACCTGTATATGATGAGTGCAAGTCCCATGCCCCACCAGAGCTTGGCACATCCTTGCCAGTCTACTTGCTTCTCTCGCTGGTGGGCTCATACAGCCACAGCTCCTCCACCTGCTTTGCATCTCTTCCTTGAGCTTCTCCAAGTCCAGGGCCAGACATAGGTGCAATTCTGGAGTAAGGGACACATGCTGCTTCTGCAGATTACCTGTATACCTGAAGCTAGAGGCAAGTTCCGATCTGTCCTTGAGGGCACAAGTTAATTATCAAGCATTCTAGTTTGTCTTTGATTTTTTTCTTTGTTTGTTTGTTTCACATAGAGATATTTTCCTGACTGTCTAACTACTGACCAAGATAACTTCAGACCCACCGTAAGGTACATAATTCATTCCACTGACTTCTACACCAGTTTTCCTTCCTGGTTTCTGGTTAGTGTCTTCTCTCTGGTGCTCTAAATATCTTCTTCTAGAAATTTACTTCACCAACTTTCCCCACAATTGTGTAAATTCTAATCATTATAATAAATGTTTTACTACGTATCATTCATAGCTGTTTTTATTCCCTTATGGAATCTCAGCTAATGCTTACATAAGGATTTTTTTTAAATACCTTCATTGGCAACTATTAACAGATAATGTGGCTGAATGAAAGGATGAATGTGAAGAGTAGCAGAAAATGAAATCATAAGGGGATCCCATTCAGAACTATTTTAAAGTAGGATGCATGTCTAAGTTTCCATTTTCTAAAATTCTCACTTACTGCTTGTGAAAATGAACTGTAGTGTCTAGGGGCACCTGAGAAGGGAAAAAAAAAGAATTAGTTACAAACAGAGAGGGAGGCAAACCTTCAGAGACTCTTAAACATAGAGAATAAACTGAGGGTTGATGAGAGTGAGAGGGCGGGGGTGCATGGAAAATGTGTAATGGGCATTGAGGAGGGCACTTGTTGGGATAAGCACTGAATATTGTATGTAAGTGATGAATCACAAAACTACTCCTGAAGCCAAGAGCATGCTGTATACACTGTGTGTTAGCTAACGTGACAATAAATTATATTTTAAAAAGATTAAACATTACAAAGTTTTCAATTTTCAAGAAAATACTAAGTACATGTGACTCTTAAAAATAATGACAGATGGGGCGCCTGGGTGGCTTAGTCGGTTAATCGTCTGACTTTTCGCTTAGGTCATGATCTTGTGGTTTGTGGGTTCGGGCCCCGCGTCGGTCTCTGTGCTGACTGCCAGCTCAGAGCCTGGAGCCTGTTTCAGTCTGTGACTCCCTCTCTCTCTGACCCTCCCTTGCTCACGCTGTCTCTCTCTCTCTCTCTCTCTCTCCTAGAAATAAATAAAACATTAAAAAAAAATAATGACAGATAATAAATTTAATGAGGGATAGGATTTGTGCTGAACATCTTCCATCTGCCCTTTCTAATACACTTGTTCACCTTCTCCTATTCTGTGCCTTAAGGTAGATTGAGTGTTATGGTATGAGTATACATTGAATTAACAGGTCTCCCTTGTTTTCTGGCTACAGTAGGATTTGATCAATGGAGGGAGACATGTGCTGGAGATTTGAAGGTGGGAGGAAAGTGAGGTATGGTACATTTTCTCTAGACTTTCTGTCTGTTGAACTAGCTTCACACCACCAGAATCTACGACTTCTGTAGAGCTGATTTCTCCAGTTTCTCTCTCTGGGTTTTGGAAACAGTTCCTTTCCTGTGTCCCTTCTGATGTGAGTTTGGTAATGCCTCCCCCTATGCTTAGTCTCAGGGTACTAAATTATACCAAATTGAGTTCCTAAAACTTTGCCCGCAACTTTATAAATAGTCCTTGAATACAATCTACTCAATTTACCCAGTCTCTATGTGCTGTTTCTTGGTGTACATAAAACTCCAATTTGTCCTAAAACTATGTTATGCAAAATATTGGAAATTGAGGAAGTTAGACATACTGGTCAACAGAAATTAGGAACCACTACTTCTTATGTATCCATGTATCCATGTATGTATGTATGTATGTATTTAAAAACAGTTTATGACCACATATTTACAAAGGACTGCCATAGATATCAATAAGGAGTTGATAAACAAAATAAAACAAAACATGGAAGGGCGCCTGGGTGGCTCAGTCAGTTGAGCATCGGACTTTGGCTCAGGTCATGATCTCATGGTTTATGGGTTTGAGCCCCACATCAGGCTTTGCGTGCAGGGCCTGCTTCAGATTGTCTGTCTCTCTTTCTCTCTCAAAAAAAATA
Source organism: Hyaena hyaena (assembly GCF_003009895.1). Taxonomy (NCBI): domain Eukaryota; kingdom Metazoa; phylum Chordata; class Mammalia; order Carnivora; family Hyaenidae; genus Hyaena; species Hyaena hyaena. The sequence continues at coordinate 188,128 of NW_024082260.1, read as the reverse complement.
AATAAAATAAAAAGTATAAAATAAAAAATAAAAATTTTAAATATTAAAAAGTAAACAAACAGGAAGGGTCCCTGCCATCAGGGATTTTACATTCTAATTAAAGAGACAGACATTAAGTGAATAATTAGAAAATCAATCATTTAGATACCTTTATGATAATTGCTAAATAATTACAAAATGCTGTCCCTGTGTAAAAGAGGGATCTAACAAATTATTAGGTAAGGAACAGAGCAGAAATTTTTGTTGTTGTTATCTTTTCATTTTGTTTCTAAACATTCAAAATGAAGTCTAAAGAATATATTTGAGTTTCTAAATAAAGTATGAGGAGAAAAACAAAGTATTCAGAGGAGACTAATTAGCCTCTATCACATCCCTGAAATGATTAGAAGTCTTGCATTTTCAAAGAACAAAACGAAGCCAGTACCTGAGGCCCAGTGGGCCAGACAATGGTGAATCTTCTAGTAGAGGTGTAGGCTGCTTCATGCAGATATTTAGGAGATATGAAGGATTTGACTTTAAAAAAATTAAAGTTTATTAATTTTTGAGAAAGAGAGAGAAAGAGCAAGGGAGGTGCAGAGAGAGAAGGAGACACAGAATCCAAAGCCGGCTCCAGGCTCTGAGCTGTCAGTGCAGAGCCCCACATGGGGCTCAGACCCACGAACCATGAGATCATGACCTGAGCTGAAGTCAGAAGCTTAACCGACTGAGCCACTCAAGCTCCCCAAGGATTTGAGATTTTTTTTAAAAAATGAAAACACCTGAAGATTATAGGCTAGACTTGAGTTAGTAACCACATGTTTAAAAGATAACATTGACTGCATTGTGGGAAGCAGTTTACAATGAAGAGGAAGAATGTGAATAGAATATGATTATTTGGAAGCATATCTCAGCCATCTACACAAAAGAAGATCTCAGCTTAATTAAGTATAATAAAAAGTGCATGGACACATCAATTGGGTCATCTGGAAACAGACCCTGAGAGATATCAGGAGTGCAGGGACCTACGAAAAATAAAAATGGAGAGAGGAATCAGAATTGGGTATGGAAAACCTTCAGACTGTAATGCATGTGATGAACATTTGAAAGGGTACCAATGAAGTCCACGTTCTCGAATTTTGGAAGTGGTCCTCAGCAATAATCCCTAATGAAAACCTATGTCTGGCTTTCATGTTTGGGCCATAAAATAAGCTGTACTTTCTCCTTTTACTTTCCATAGGAAGTATCTGTATTCCAGGCAATAATCTATGTGTGTGTGCACGCATGTGCACACATGCGTGTGTGTAATGTCTCATAGGTACAAAATATAATATAAAAAGGCTTCATAATTTTTGAGAAAATGATAAGCATATTCTGAATTTTATAGCTGTTGTTTCCTTGCTTTTCTTTTTAATGTCCTATATATTTATTTGTAAGCAGCTTATTTAGTTTTGCTTTTATAAATGAAAAAAATTTCTATATCTTTTCTAATCTGCATTTTGCAGTCAATGCTATGTTTTGCTAAAAGTTTTACCCACGTTGATATGTGAAAAAAATTCTATACTTGCCATAGCTCTGGATCATTCTGTTCTCCAATATACCCAATTTATTGATTAAATAAATCTATTTACATCTACATTGATCCATTTGTGGAAAATTTACACCTTTACTCTGAGTCTCCTTAATATCTTTCAATAAAATTTTATAAGATGTCCCCTCCTCTTGTAACAGTATTGAGGTTGAATATTTGATGTATTTCATATGGAGATTCAGATGTCCCCTCCTCTTGTAACAGTATTGAGGTTGAATATTTGATGTATTTCATATGGAGATTCATATACTTTACATATTATACTGACTTTTTAAGATCAGTATCTATTTCTAAGTTTATCAAAATACCAAACAGATAAGTATCCAGAACTTTATGGAAAAAAAGTTGGACAGTCACATAAATTAGTGACATATTCCTTTGATTACTTGCCAGCAGAAATGATTGCCTCCTCTGCCACAGCCACTTCCACATATTTGACCATCTCCCGGCTAGCTCTATAAGGTTACTTGACTATTCAAATTAGGCAGTTTCATTATGTCCCAGAGCAACAACTGAATCTATTCTGCTCTGCTTACCTGCTTTGACTTGGGTAATTTCCTTTGTGGGATGGTCTGATCTGGCAAGATATTTGACTATGTGAGATTTAGATAGCTCTGCCTCCGAGCTGAGTCCTCAGCTGAATCCTCAGATGCCCAAAACTCAAGAGAATTTGCAGCATTTCATTTCACTAAGAGTGTGGGAAGAGAGACAGAGAGACAGAGAGAGGGAGTGATTGAGATTTAAACTCATTTACAATAAAAGACATTTGTCAGAATAACTCACAATTTTTGCTACATCAACATGTATCAAAATATACACCATCTTTAATAAGTATTGAGCTGTGTGAATCTCCATTTGCATGCATGCAAAAGAAAAGCTCTTCTGTATATGTAGAGCCAGGCTGAACAATCAACAGATGGTTCGGATAAATGTCTCCACATTACATGAAAATTTCCACTGTGGGATGAAACAAGGATTTCATCCACATTTTTACTCCATGCACAGCTTTATACTTTCACACTTGTGTTATTTTTAAGATTAAATTTAGAAAGTAATGTAAATATAGGAAGGGGGTATATATTAGAGAATTTATTGGGCTACAACAAGAATATTCTTTCTATATAAGAGACAACTTGTGGGACACCTGGGTGGATCAGTCATTTAAGTGGCTGATTTTGATTTCAGGTCATGATCTTGCAGTCATGAGATAGAGCCCCATGTCAAGCTCTGCACTGAGCATGGAGCCTCCTTGGGATTCTCTCTCATCCTCTCTCTCTGTTCCTACTCCACTTGCACAAGCTCTCTCTTTCAATTAAAATAAATAAACAAACATTTAAAAATAAAGAAGATGACTTGCAGGGCACCTGGCTGGCTCAGTTGGTTAACCATTCAACACTGGATCTCAGCCCAGATCTTGGTCTTGGGGTCGTGAGTTCAGGCCTGGCATTGGGCTCAGCTCTGGGTGTGAACCCTGCTTTAAAAAAAAAAAAGAAAGAAAGGAAAAAAAAGATGACCTGCAATTCTAGTCCCTTTTCTGCCCAGGTTGCTTACTTCTTTATGTCAAAGGAGTCTGTCTTTTTGAATATGCATGTGTCCTGTTTTTCTGAATGCTTCTGAAAATGAATATTAACTACTATGTAAATGTCAATCAGTGAATACTTCATGATTTTCCTTTTTAAAATGTGTATGGTTTGCCAGGCACTATTTAAACATTTTCTTTATGGCATGGATTTGCTGTTTTTGTTTTTGTTTTTTGTTGTTTTAAATCAATGCTTGATTGTAGGGTGGCAAAGTTAGGAAACAAAAGACTGGAATAGTTCTCTTCCCTTCCTCTTCCCGTGGTCCCCATGATATAATAAAGGGACAAGTAGAAACAATAAATAAAAGAGATTAAAGAGTGAAAAAAACCCTAATCTGGGTAAAAAGTAAACTGTATTTAGTTTTATGGCCTTCTCAAAGCAATTTCTCAATTCCCATTCTCACTCCCAAGGCCTCCATGTGGCCACCATTATAAGTGAGTTGGGTATCTTCTATTCTTTAAATATTACTCATTTATAAAAGTTTATATGTACTCTGATCTTCTCAACCCTGTTTCCTTTTCAGGTCCAACATGGCCTCTGCTGCATGAAACTAAGAAAATAAGTATGTTTGATTCCGCATTCTATTACTTCATGCCTATATAATTTTGAAATTCAAAGAAGTTTCACTTATTAGTTATATCTGTCATTTACTATTACATACTTACATGCATTCTCTTGTTTAATTCTTACAAAAACTTCATCATAAATCTGCATGTTGCAGATGAGGTAGCTAAGGTTTAGAGAATGTTCCTTCTGGATAGTATAAAATTTCTTTAACAGTTTCACAGGAGATGAGCTACTAAGAATGGTATTGACATATTGGCTTTGGGGGTGGCCACTTAAATTTGGCACAAGATATGCTTGGGCTCTGGGCTACTAACAGTCCTCTGCCTCGTCTTGGCCTTGAGCCACATGTGTGGACCTGAGTCTTAACGCTTGCCCCTGTTATATATGACCATAATGCTACCTCCATCCTCAGCACACAGGAACAGTAGGGGTGGTGATAGGTAGCATTTACCATGCAGCCACCACCTCCTTCCCACTTGCTCCCAGGGTAGTGATCCTAACTCCTCCATGGGCTACTGCATACCAAGCATTGGCCTTCTGGCTGGACCTCTCTGGGATTGGCTGAACCTATCTTCTCTAAGATTTTCCTAAATCCATCCCCATGAAGGGAGGTTTGGTGCAAAGAATCTGAAAACCCTTAAAGAATATAGTTTCAGCTATTCCCAAGAACCTGACTGACATTTGGTACCAAATCCATGGAAGGATTGGGTGGCTATTCCTGGTGCCAGCTGGGGGAGGGGTCATACCCACAAGGGAAAGTATGCCTGTTGTTGGTATGTGGTGCGGAAGATAGCAATCAACATCAACAGCTCAAGGACTAGGAACATAGTGATTATAGCCTAAAAAGTTCAAAAGAGGACACAGTTGAACAATGTGCTATCTATGTTTACAGTACAACGTTCCAAACGGTAAATTTAACTTGACCAGAAAACGAATCATCATTTATATTTCTGTACATTACCTAGGTAAGACTTAGATCTGAGAGACTCATTCTATGACAATAATCATGGGTTGCATGAGTGGTGATGGCTGGTGCAGTGTCATGAGTAAGGATGTAATCTGCATAAAATAAATGGCATTGGGAAACTGTACAGACAAGAAGACCTAGCTGGTTCAATACAAATAGCTTCTGACACGCCACAGCATTGTGAGTAATAGCATCACTGCTATGTTTTTTTTCCTCATAATTGGATATATAAAATTAGCTAGAAATGTTATATTTAAAAATAAAGAACATGGAAAGAAGGCTCCCAGTCATAAACAGGAAGTGATGGTGCCTGGACACTATGAAGACTTTTTATGTGTCCTAACTGGAAAATAAACAAATACATGAGTACCTCTTTTCCAGCCATTATTCTAAATCCTCATACACACAGGCCATGATGTTATAAATATTTTAAAGCCAAATAGTCCATAAAAATACTTGCCTGGGACTTGCACACCCCATGGGAGAGCTTGGTCAGGACAGTAGTGAAACTCACCACTGCTGAATGAGTAAAAGCAGAAACAGAGATGAGAGCTTGTGTCTGCTTCAACCCCTCCTCAATTCCTTCTTCCCTTCTTACTGAGGGATCACCAGGTACTCACAAGGCCCCAATGAGCACAATAGAAAAACAACACATCTTTCATCATCAAAATTATTTCATTATCTTCCCATGTTTACTTATTTATTTTGAGAAAGACAGAAAAGAAAGAGAGAGAGAGCTCAATCAGGGGAGGAGCAGAGAGAAAGGGAGAGAGAATTCCAAGCAGGTTCCACATTGTTGGCACAGAGCTCGATGTGGGGCTCGATCTAATGAACTGTGAGATCATGACCTGAGGTGAAATCAAGAGTGAGACACTTAACTGATTGAGCCATCAGGCGCCCCTCAAAATTATTTCTAACCCAGATAGAGGAATGATATGTTAGGATTTTTTTTCTTCTATTAGTTAAAATAACAAAACAATTATTTTATATAAATATATCATTAGAAAACTGGAAAATATAATTCTGTACTAATTTTTAAAAACTAAGCAGTAAGGGGAACATCTGTGTGGCTCAGTCAGTTAAGTGTTCAACTCTTGGTTTTGGCTCAGGTCGTGATCTCATGGTTCATGGGTTTGAGCCCCATGTGGTGCTCTGTGCTGTTAGCCCAGAGCCTGCTTGGGATTCTCTCTCTCTCCCTCTCTCTCTGCCTCTCTCACACTCATTCTCTCCCTCTCTCTCAAAATAAATAAATAAACTTTAAAAAAGTCTTAAAAAAATAAACATTAAGCAGTAAGAAAAAAACTACTTTATGGTACTAGTTAATGTGAAAGATAAAAACTACGTTTTCATTAATGAATTTTCCAACATAATTTTAATAATTTCATCAATTTTATTTAACTATTACAGGTTTACTAGTTAGTTTTAATTATTTTATTTCACTTTTTTTTTTATTTCACTTTTAAAGCTAGCATTTGATCCTTGAAAAAATTTTAAATATCAAAAATAGAAAGTCACTTCAGTTTTACCTGCCAAGTGTTATTATAAATAATGTATTATTGCATTTTATTTGACATTTTATTATATGCATTATAAGGGTGCCCTTTAAAAATTTTTAAATATACATGAAATAGCAGATATAATGTTTTCCCAAATGATGCAGTTGGATACAAAAGTATTTAATACTGTGTTAAATGATATTTTTATGACATAATATAAATCATAAACAATCAATAAGTGTTCAAAGAAATTCTCATTGGACCTCCAAATATTTAGGGAAGGTTTATTTTTAACTTAAATATTGTTAATTTCTATGTAAATATAACATTTTCACAAAGAAGTACAGTATTTTATTTATTTGAAAAATGCATGGTTGTGAAATTAAGCAGTAGTTATACTTTCTCCCAAGCAAATTAAGACAAATCTACCAAACTTACCTCAAATTTTATGTAAGACTTTCTCTGTGCAAACATTTTAATAGTAATTTATGCACAGATTTTTTACTTTATTCATTCAAGTACTTAAATTGCCAGCAATTTCTCATATGTATAAATCAATCAGCAAATCGAATATTAATTTATCAAACCACTCCAAAATAGTTTATACTTTTAGGTACATTTTGTTCACTATTCATACATTATCCATTACTACCACTACGTAAAAGCAAGAATTGTATGTAAATCTCTTCTTACTACCCACAGGTGGCACTGAAAATGTGTATATTTCAACAATAAAGTGTGTTCAGCACTATGTTGAAGATACCTTCTTCCTATAATGCAGTTTCAGCTGTGGTTTGAATGAACAACATCCACCTACCATAAAATTACTCTGGTGTGAATGTGAAGAGGTCTGTTATGCAAATAGAATGTAAAATGTTTATAATGATGGAGCATTACATCAAGAATATTTTACTTGTATTATAAAATTACATTGTGCTCAACTAAAATTGTATTATATTTAGCAAGTTAGATATAATATTTTTCTCTATTATTTCATTATTTTTATTTGGTAAAATTGTCATTTCCATTTTAGTCTTGATGTTGTTTATCTGAGTAAACCATATATGCAGAAGAATTTTGCAAAATTTAGAAGCATTTTCATTTTGCTTAGACTGTTTATAAATATATTCTCTGATTTGTAATGGTTAATAAAACTAGGAGCAAATATCTGAGTATTTGTATGTACATTAATTTTATTAGTAATGTTCTTCATTTTATCCGTGTGTATATAGTTAAAATTCCTCACCTCCATTATAATAGAATTCTATTATCTCTGTCATTTATAATCCTTTTAAATCTAGTTCATTCAAGAGCTTTGTTTCAACAATTCATTGGTAAAAAAAAACAAAAGCCTTATGACATTTATTCTGCATTTTTAACAGCAGTTTTATTAAAATGATTTATTGCCACAAGACAAATCCTAATGATATTCCTATTTTATAACTGCATTTTATTCTGGGCCTGGTTGGTGTGATTTATTCATATTTCCTAAGAAAATCTGAACCACTGTGTCGCTGTAGCTATTATGTAGCAAATGTGTTTTACATTATAATAATAAACATACATTTTTCAAACCTGAACTTTCCAATAATCAGATATTCTTGAGTAGTTTCAGTGGTTTTATTAGATCCTAGTGAAGTCTCATTATCTTGTACAATTTGTCTGAACTATGCTTCCCCAGGTCCCTAATATTTTGCGTTTTTTAAGTCTGTGTGCGAAAATAAACTTACCTGACATGGGCTTTATTTAATTATATTTCCATTGTCTCATCTCTGATCAGAGATCATTCAATATGAAACACTTTTCTTCTTGTTATCAGAATTTAGCTTACTCTTCTTAGTTTTCTGAGCCTCCCAAGCCTTATTTCTTGCTGCCCTCCACCACACAGGACTAGCAGAGAATACTACGTACGCATCAGCTCTACCCAACACCAGTTCCTTCCTGGATCATCCTCTTCTCTTTAAAGCACCATGCTCAGCTTGAAAGATTTTTAGGGTTTACAGAATGAGAGAGACAAGATCTTAATCATTGTTAGGAACAAAACAAGCTTAAAGAAAAGATATTTGTTACTTTAACATAAGAATGCCAGAAAGGATTCAGACACAGTCAAACCCGGAGACATCTAAAATCATGCCCCCCATTGATCCTTGCTTCTTGGAATTCATCCTCATGGGTAGTTCCCTTCCACATTGTGCAGAGCTGGTCTGTGTGGCAAATAGCGTACAACAGAAGTGATGCTATGTCACTTCTAAAATTAGCTTATCAGAAAATGATGGCTTCTGGTTTGGGCACTCTCTTTTTGGTTCACCACATCAGTTATCACGTTATGAAAATTTCACTTGGGGAAGAAGAGAGGTCTCCAGTCAACAGTCCAGAGAATTGAAACCTATGTTAAAACCATGTGGATGAGTTAAAAAGCAGATCTTCCAGCCGAAGTTGAGCCTCCTGAGAGAGATTAAGCCTGAAATAGCAGCTAAGCCACTTCTGGATTCTTGACACACAGAAACCAGATGAAAGAACTATATGTTGTTTCAAGCTGCTAAGTTTTGGGAGTAATGTGTTATATAGCAATAGGTAACTGTTACAGATCTCAAATAATATTATCAGACCTTTGTCAGAGTTTTTCTATACTAGGTTCTTATTACATCAACTTGCAACAGTTATTGATGCAAATGGATTCAGATGATCAAATGGTACAATTGTGAAGTGTCTCTTTGTTACATGGATTCTATATCAGAGATCCACAAATGACAACTTGCTGTTCAAATCAGGCCTGCCACCTGTTTGGGGCAAATGATGTTTTATTGGAGCACAATCACTTCAGTTTGTTTACATTTTGTCTATTATTGCTTTCCTGCTACAGTTGCAGAGCTGAGTAGTTAAGACAGAAGACATGGCTCATAAAGCCTAAAGCCCTGTTCTACATGGTGGGCAGTATACACTTTGGCATCCATACTTCCAGATGAGCTGCAATTGCAGAAGGAAAAATAAAAAATTCATAACTTGATAAAAAAAAAAGTTTAAAAGAGAACTCTAATTTACCTCTTCTGAGCCTTTGTCCCAATTTTGTAGACAGGTGGAAATGTTACTCTAATTGGCTGAGCCTCACTCATGTGACCATTCTTGCTTTTAGGAAAGTTGGATGAGATATATACTCCAGCCAGATGAAATTGCTTCTTAACAGGAAAAAAGAATTTTGTTACTAGAACAAATGTAGTAGTATCTAGGTTACTTGTGGAGAGGTGGGGAAGTTGAATGAGATGCTCCCATGAAAACACTATCAAAATATACAATAGAAAAATAGCCACTAAAATGAAAATGACAAAATAATAGGGATTTCAGAAGTGCTCCAAAGGATCATGGTCTTTATTACTAATGACTGCATGAAAGTCCCAATCTTGGTAGAAAAAGACCTCCTGTTCTCTCCTTTTTTATTCCTGAGGAAGGAAGTCATACATTTTCCATCCCCTTGATCTTATCCCTTTTTTTTCCAGGTAGACCTCTTCCTGTGTCACAGGTAGGATAAGGAATAACAGATATTAACCATAGGCTGTGCAAGCCCCATACGGGTCATATGTAGGCTGGGTAAACTTCATACACTTCTCCACCATACTGACAGTCAATCCTTGAATTATTATGGTGATTTCAGATTCTTGGGCATGCTTTGGCAATTTCTCATGTGATTCACATAAAAACTGTGAGTTAAATACTTTATTGACATAGTGTCTCTGGTCTCCCAGACACAAGTGCTGATTGGGGCATATCCTGTCAGGAAAACCCAACCCTTTACCTACCTACTACCTGGTCAATTACTGGCACATAACTTAGGCACATGGTATGGGCTCTTCATTTCTTAAGACAATGAAAAGTGCACACACATAATTTAGATGGAAACAGCCAAAACAAGGACTTTGGAATTAGACCTAAATCTCTATTTTACCATTCACTACCTGTGACACCTTAGATAAATTAATTGGCCTTCTGAATTTTATTTTTCCCCCTTGTAACAGTGGATCTGGCAATGGTCACTTTGCAGAAATATTTACGTTCCATAAATCAAAGTACCCAGCACATAAGAAATAATAAATATTAGGATCCTATATATAGGGTCAAATTGTTTATCTCCTACAATTTAACCATCTGACATAAGACCTTGAGTGTTACATTTTTATGTTATAAGTAAAACACAGCTAGGGTTAAACAGAACAGTATGTACCCACTAGAAAAGCATGCGATTAAGGATCTGGGTTTTATTTTTTTAAAAAATTGAGTTTAATTTTCTTTATATAAAATTTTTACATCTCATATTAAGTTGATTGAACTCTACTAGTTACATATGCCTCAGATGGATTAATTATGAGCAAAATTTCAAATGATTATTTATTCATCAATTACTATTTCTCCTAATGCTGGCTCAGTGCAGAAACACAGCTTAGTCACTTAGCCAGGACATTTATCCAGGACAATTGTTTTCCATCTTCTTAATTTTAAACTTATCATAGTTGACAGCAGATTGTCCTCTACCACTATATTCTGAATTACAATGACCACCTCTTTCTGGCAGCATTACATTTTGTAACAGCGTTAATGTATAATGCAGTACAGGGGTAACTTTCATTGATGAAGAAAAAAACAAGCACTGCATTTTTTTTTATTTTTTTTTTATGTTTTATTTATTTCTAGGAGAGAGAGAGACAGCGTGAGCAGGGGAGGGTCAGAGAGAGAGGGAGTCACAGACTGAAACAGGCTCCAGGCTCTGAACTGGCAGTCAGCACAGAGCCCGACGCGGGGCTCGAACCCACAAACCGCGAGATCATGACCTAAGCGAAAGTTGGACGCTTAACCGACTAAGCCACCCAGGCGCCCCACAAGCACTGCATTTTTGTGCAGTAGGAACAAAGAAGGAGGAGAAATAAAACCTCTACCTTCGTTTTCATAGCATTTGATGAAATGTTGAAATTTTCTTCTTTTTTTAAATGTTTGTTTATTTATTTTGAAGAGAAAGAGATAGAGCATGAGCAGGGAAGGAGCAGAGAGAGAGGGAGATAACAGAATCCGACGCAGGTTCCAGGCTCAGAGCTGTCAGCCCAGACTCTGACGCAGGGCTCATACTCATGAACCCCAAGATCATGACCAGAGCTGAAGTCGGATGCTTAACCGACTGAATCACCCAGGTGCCCCTAAATGTTGAAATTTTCAATTTGATTCCTACATATTCACTTTTGTTTTCTTCTTTCTTTCCTAGGCTCCTGTATTCTCTGATTTTGGCTTTAATTTGCCTTCCCTGAGTTGTTTTCTTGACTCAAATTTTCATGCCTTATGACTCTGAAAAAAGAGCTCTTCTAAAAATGCTTATTATTTTGGTAATTTTCTCTGCACTGAAAGCACCACATGAAACTCTGGAGCTCACATTTCTCTCTTCTTTCCTATCCCTCTGCTCTCTCTGTGTATGTCTCAGTTTAAACACATTACTGATTCTTAGAACAAGTATCTCAGAGAATATAAACTATCTACAGAACTTATTGTCTGCATTGACATGATTTTACTATTCCACCATGTTTATCAACATTACTTTTTCAGAAAATTTCTTGGATAGGAAGAGAAATGTTGCAAATAATGTTATTGCTCATTCTAATAAAAATCTGGAAGACATATCCAGTCTTCAAGAGAAAGCTCGAAGGGCAATTTAAACCCCAAGACTCTCTGATACTTTGTTGCAACATCCTTTCCTTACTACATCCACCAGTCATGAATTATTATATCACGATTCTTACCCAGTCCTAACCAAGCTCTGAACTTCCCCACTCCATTCTCCATCCTTCAATTGAAAGGCTCAACTTAAACTAGTCTTCAAAATGTCATAAATATGTCAGCTTTACCCTCTTTCTTGCAAGGTGCTACTTAGACTATGAGGCATAGCTCTCCCCTAGCACAGTAAGCAATAAACGCACCTTTGTCTTATCAACATATTGTTTGGTGATATTTGGGGGATCCAGCATTCAACATCTCTGAAACCAAATTAGTGTTTCTCCTCTGAAAAGCTCCTGCTCCTCTTTCTTCTTTACCATAATGCTACTAATGGAAGATTTTACTTTGTTAAGACTTCCTGGCTTGTTTCATGGATTTGAAATAGTGGACTAGTATCTCTATACTAAAAATAATACCAGATCAGAGTTATTAAATTTATACTCTTTCAAGGAAGGGGTTAAGAATTTTATTTTGCTTAAATAATCTATATATCTAATCATTAGGTTTTTCTTCCTTTAAATTGGTAAGCTATTTAAATCTTCTATTGATTAATAATACTTATCCCAACATTCACTAATAACCAGATAGAAGAGGAACTATCTTTATCATCCTTCTCTTTCCACCCATCCTTAGATCCTGGCATTTCTACTTTGAAAGGACAATTATGACCTATTTCCAATTTCATAGCAGTTTCAATAAATTTTATCCTAAATAATTGTGATGAATTCTTCATTTCTATTCTCTGGCTTTAGATTTATTGTCAATAATATTAATGCCACAAATGAGGTGGTTTTTACAATGTTAATTTTAAGTTAAGGGCATATCATAAGTATTTTATTTTTTGAAAGGACAGTAAGAACAGATACAATTTGATTAGGAATAGCATAATAGGTTCAGATGCTGATATACTATCAACAGAAGTGTATGAACACTACCTGGCCCATAGTAAAAGTTCAATAAATATTTGTGGGGGTGCCGGGTGTCTCAGTAGGTTAAGCATCTGACTCTTGGTTTCAGCTCAGGTCATGATCTCACAGTTCACCTTGTGAGATAGAGCCCTGTGTTAGGCTCTGGGTGGACAGCACAGAGCCTACTTGGGATTTTCCTTCTCCCGTTCTCTCTGCAAATTCCCAGCTCACACACAAGTGTTCTCTCTCTTCTCACTCTCTCTCCTTTCTCTCTCTCTCTCTCCAAATAAATAAATAAGCTTTAAAAAACCCTAAATGTTTGTGTGATAAATACATGGAATTAATTCGTAAAAATCAAAAATTAACTCTTGTGCCATACATTGCTTACTCCAAATCAATAGTTTCTGTAGGAGCCCGACAGTGACCACCAGAAAGAATGGTTAAAGAAGAAGAGATGTGCCTGCAAACAGGACTCTCTGCATAGGCAGATCATGCTTGCAAACAGGGTGTTCTGCCAAGAGGCCTGCACACAATATCCAAGGTTAATGATCCGCTCGCATACGAGGGAACATGCCCTCCTTAAGAATAAGGAAGAGGCTGGAGTTCTGGGCAGGCCTCTTAGTAAACATGCTGTGGTCACTTCCTCCCTTTGCTCCCCCCCATCCTTGGAATGTGCTTGGCTTTTTGTCCTTATTTGGTAAAAGAATGCATTTTGTAGATTTCGGTATGTGTCCAGCTACCGGGGTAAAAAAATAAACCTCAAGGGGGCTTGCGAAGAATTTTCTCCCTCCGGCCGGAGTTGTGTCTTTGTCTGTCTTTTGTGTGTGTCTTGTCTTTGTGTCATTTCGCCCGCAACAGTTTATTTTCCTCTTTGTTAAGAAAACCTTAATGTTTAGCATAATATGTCATGACTAGAAATAAAGATCTTTACTTGCAGTTAATTGGCCATGTGACTAAGATTAATTCAAGAACAAACAGGTGGATATATTACTTGGAAATATGGGAAGACTCCTTAATACATAGGCTTCTTTTTTAAAATAAAATGCCCTAGGTGTACCTGGTGGTTCAGTCATTTGAACGTCTGAATTCAGCTCAGGTCATGGTCTCGCTGTCTGTGAGTTCGAACCCTGCATTGGGTTCTGTGCTGACAGCTCAGAGCCTGGAACCTGCTTCACATTCTGTGTCTCCCTTTCTCTCTGCCCCTCCCCCACTTGCACTCTATCTCACTCCCTCTCAAAAATAAATAAATACTAAAATTTTTTTAAAAATAAAAATAAAATAATAAAATGCCCTAAAGCCAATAAAGCTTAAGCTTCAAGACCCTTCATTTACATGGACTTCTCTATAAATTATATATTTATAAATAAACATTAAACTTACCTTGATTTGAATGTACCATTATTTCCTATTAAGATCCCAATGGACATTATACTTTTGAAACATAGTTTAGCATAAATTATAATCTCTTGCCTTTATATTTAGTTCTGGATTAAACTATCTACTTTAATCTGAAGGGTCATTGTTTATAATTTAGCTCTAGTGTATAATTTTATAACTTTTCAGATCCTCTTTATGCTTAGTGAACAAGAAACATTTTTCTGCATATTAAGTTTGAATCTTTTGACAATTATTATTTTTTTAATTTGAGAGAGAGAGCATGTGAGTGGGGAAGATGGACAGAGGGAGAAGGAGAGAATTTTAAGCAGGCTCCATACTCGGCATGGAGCCCAACATGGGGCTTGATCCCATGACCTTGGGATAATGTCCTGAGCCGAAATCAAGAGTTGGACCCTATGGGTGCTTGGGTGGCTCAGTTGGTCCATCATGGTTCCTGGGTACCAGCCCCACATCGGGCTCTGTGCTGACAGTTCAGAACCTGGAGCCTGCTTTGGATTCTGTGTCTCTTCTCTCTGCCCCTTTTTCCACTCACACTTTTCCTTTCTCTCTCAAAAATAAATATTAAAAAAATAAAAGGCAGACACACAACAGCCTGAGCCATGCTGGCACCCTGAATCTTTTGACAATTTTGCTCATTTGATCTTATTAGAGACATCAGGTAGATTCTTTTTTAACCAACTGTATGCTTTTAGTATTTGAACATTCAAAAAAATTACTGATAAGAATATCCCCTAAATCTAACAAATATAGTAGTATTTATACAATAATAAATATACTATAAATATATAATATATAAAATAGTATATAGTATAACTATAGTAATATCATCATGTTAATTAATCATAAAATGCAACCAGCTAGCATGCAGCACACATCAGCATGTAATATTTTTAAAATGGTAGATAATTACAATAGGCACATGATTATAGCAGTGACTGAGAGTGAGCTCTAGAAATAGTTAATTACGGATTTAGAAAAACATACATGAGGGAAAAGCACTGTTCTAGCATTAGCTTATTCCTACATTGAACAATTCGTCAATGAGAATTGGTAATTGCTGAGTAAGACAAAGTAGAATTTGTATGTAATGCCTGAAACATGCAGCAATTAAGAGATACCAGGGAAATTAAAAATAAAGCATTTGCCCTAAGGATCTTAAAATCTAGTTAACATAAAATTGGTAACATACTTAAATAGGATAAAATCTAAATTACAGAGAAAGGCTATATTATAGATTGATATATATTAACCATACCACTTAACAAAATAAAATTTAGAAAGAATAGAATAAAAAACACTGAGAGAATTTATAGCAAATGAGTGCTAGTGAAGATGGGAAAAAAGGTTTTGTAGTATAAGAAGTAATTAAACACTTATCAATTCATTTGTAAACTTAAAAATTTGTGCTTGATCTGCTTTACTTATTTCTTAAATAAAATATACACATTTAAAGGACACTTTACACTTTTAATAATGGACAAGAGATACTAACATTAATATATACAGAAAATTTACAGTTTACTTCTTAAAATTTTTTAGTATGGAACTTAGAATTAGGAATTACTTATTATTCAAAAAATATAATAATTTTCTATCTGTTCTGCATTTAATGAAAACAATGTTTGTTTTTTTTCTTTTGAAGATGTTCTAACAATTTACTTTATTGTCGGAGGTCGCGCCGGCTCCGACAGGTCCAGGGGTCCCTGAAGGATGACGGTGTTGGCGAAAGAGAGTGAGAGAGCCCCGAGATCCTTTCTGATCATCAGGCAGGCATCTCTGTCCTGCCGGTTTTGGTGTCTTTATTTATAGGTCAAAAGTTAGCATGGCATCAGGAAATGTAATTTTTACAATGGATGGCTCTTTGTGCTAAGGTGTTTTTGGAAAATGTACAGAAACAGGTTTTACAGAAGTCTTCTTGCAGAACAGCCCCAATTATAGTGAAGTTGAGTAACTAAGAAAATAACAAGGTGTTCACATTATAATAACACTAAGATTAAGTCATAGGTTTGTAGATACTCTTATCCATCCTCATCACAGCTGCCAGGGTAAGGGAAGGTGTTTGTGGAAAGTAGGCCTTAGGGAAGAGGCTGCTATACACCATCAGTTAGCATAGGTATATGTACTAACTTATCTTCTGTCCTTATCTGTTCCTTCTAAGTTAGGCTCTTTGTCTCTGGGCAAGACTTGGTTTTCCAGTTATATGCTTTATTGCACCAGAGAGCCAACCATACCTTTAAAGAGTTTAGCTTATTTCCAATACATAGAATACCCTCTTTGAATGCATTTACCTTTGTGTCTAGTTTTATGATTTCTTGAATAGCTAGGGCATGAGAGACATTTTTGGTTAGTTGATTTACATGTTGAGCTGTATGAACATCTTAGACTAACGCAACAGTAGAAACAGAATTGTACATGTAAAGGTCATTCTTTTATGATTTTGGGTCATTAGCCTGTTCATAGCTCAAGTGAAAGTATGGAGGGTAACAGGATTTTCTGGAGACACGATGTCTGTTCCCATAATCAAAAGAAGTTCCCACAATAAGTTCCTTCACAAGGTGCAATCGTCATACCAGGGCCGGAATAAGGGGACAAGTCACTCCGGATATTGATCAACAAGGTACCCTAGGTGTCAGTGCTCAAGCAGAAATAATTGAGTGGGGGTGGATATCGGTCATCATCTGATTGGCAAGAGACCGTGCAAACTTGCTTTAACCTCACCAGGAGTTTTCTCGACTAGTGGGTTCAGAATGGCTCCCAACACTTTATGAAGGTATTTCTTTTGAGAAATATTGTTCCTGAAATCCAACTGCTGCCCTTCTAGATAGTTCATAGGTTTTGGCATCATTTAAGATAAGCGAGGTTAAAGTATACATGCTATTGTTTATATGGAAATCATACTGTTCACTACAATAATGCAATTATACTCAATATTTTCAATAAGATTCCATGCTGTGCATAAAATTAGTGTTATCACAAAGGTAAGGCTTAACAAATGTCCAATACCAGAAAATCTGAAAGCATAAAAAGGAAAACACTTTTTTCACAGGGAGTAGAGCAAAGCATTTTCATTCTGTGGAAACCTCTACTTAGAATCTGGACTCCTTTACATTTATTTTAAATTGCTGCAATGATCACAGCTTTCACTTTTGATTAACATAATCTTGTAACTGATTTTCAAGGCCCAACGTATAAATTTCTTATGAAATTGCTATAAATATGTGTGAAATTGTATCTTAAGAAGACACCATTGGTATTTTGTTTCTCATCTTTCCTTTTTTTTTCTGTCATTTTTATTGTTGTTATCAAAAAAGCAGTAAGTACAATGGCAACAAAGTGATAAGGGGTATTTAAAAATGGGTAAGACTTCCTGTCCTGCCTTAATTTAATATTTGATTTGATTCAAATCAATTAACTTCTCTGCACCTCATTTTCCATATCTGTAAAATTATAGGATTCCAGTAGGTTATAATGAAGTTTTCTTCTATATATAAAAGTATCTGATTCTAACATAAGCATTTAAAAACTATTAGTTAATTTTTGAAAAATATGTATATACACGTTATTCCCAATTAAACTATGCAATTAGCAGACAAGCCATTTTAGATTCCAGTCTTTAAAAAGAAAAGGTTTAATTAAAAAAAAAAAAAACTGGGTCATGTAGGTGGCTCAGTCAGTTAAGCATCTGGCTCTTGTTTTTGGCTCATGTCATGATCTCACACTTCATGACTTTGAGACCCATGTCAGGCTCTGTGATGATAACGTGGAGCCTACTTGGGATTCTCTCTTCCCTTCCTTTCTTTGCCCCTCCCCCATCTCAAAATAAATAAATAAACATTAAAAAGTTTTTAAAAAACTAACAACACTTAATTGAGGAACAATTTACGTACTATAAAATGCACATATCTTAAGTGTTCAGAAAGATGACACAAATGTATGCCCTTGTATTAAAATATCAAGTCATTTCCATCACCCTAAAAAGTTTCTTGGCACTCTTTTGTAGTCACCCACTCCTTCCAAACGCTACTCCAGAGGCAACCATTTTTCCACTACCCTGATTACTCTCATCATGAACTGCTCAAGAGCTTCATCTATGTATGAGGTCATATAGTATATACATTTTGCCTAGTTTCCTTGGATTATCCTGAAATTCCTTCATGATGCTAGATTCATCAGTGCATTGTTCTTTTTGTACTGATGAATAAAAACTCATTTTATAACCCATAGTTTGTAAATCCAATCTGCTGATTGAAAGATATTTGAGTTGCTTCCATTTTAAAGTTTATATAAATAAAACTATTCTGGAAATACATTTACAAATCTTGTGGACATATACTTTATTTTTTTTGGCTAAGTACCTAAGAAAGGAATGGCTGAGTGCTTTTACAAAATGGTTGAACAATTTTGCGTTTCCACCAGCAATGTACAAAAATTCCCTTTGCTCTGTCACCTCACCAATGTACATTTTATTCATTTGGATGCTATGTAGTTTCAAGTTGCATGTCCATGATGACTGATGATATTAGACAGCTTTTCATATGTTTGATGGTCATACATATTTCTTTGTGAATTGCTTGTTTAACTCAATTTATCATTAATAAATTGGCTATTAAAATTATGTTAACCAAAGACACCATTAAGAAAATGAAAGGGCAAACCACAGATGGCAGAAAGTGTTAGGAATACCTATATTACATACAGCAATATATGTATATACATATACATATTATATGTATACATATACATATTGCTGTATGTAATATAGGTATTCCTAACACTTATAGCACACACACACACACACACACACATATATATATATAAACACATATAGCAATATATATATATATATGGAAAAAACACTTTTATCCAGAATGCATAAATAATTTCTACAAATCTCAGTATGAAAAAGATAAGCAATACAATTGTTAAGATGTGTAGATTCTAGTCTTCTACAATATGCTTTAAGGTAGGCTTTCAAATGGAAATAGGGGTTTGGGGATTAAAAGTTTAGATTAAAGGGGATCTTGGGTAGAGTTAAGCAGCTGACTCTTGGTTTTGGCTTAGGTCATGGTCTCACAGTTCGTGGGATCAAGCCCTGTGTGGGGCTACAGCTGACAGTGTGGAGAACATGTGGAGGAAACAAAATTGAAATTTATAAGCAGTTGTACAAAGCTTATAAAGACCCTAAAATATTTCCAAGGACAGAATTACTTGGGAATCCAATTGTTAATTCTATCTCACCAAGGCATTAATTTGCTATGCTAGGAGACTAGATGCAAGGTCCAATCCACTTCTTGTCTGCCATGTCTTGAGATGTCTTTCTCTTAAATTCCATTCAGTTTTTATTTAAACTGTAAGTTTAAACAAACTTGAAAGTTTGTTACTTTCTACCAATACTCTTTTTCTGTTTTGCTGAGGAGCTTATGTCCTTATGATGCTGGCATATATCAGATGCCTCTCTCATATTCAGGACTTTTCCATTAATCAAATTTAGTTCTATCCTTTTTTTTTTCTTTATTGTTTCCAACATTTCATTATGAAAACTTTCAAAAACACACAAAGAACAGAGAATAGCATGTAAACTCCATGCATACATATTCCAGCTTCAACAATTATTAACATATGGCCAATTTTATTTTATCAATATGCCCTCCATCACTCTTGCTTTCTATTGAATTGGTTTAAAACAAAACCTAGTCCCCATATCATTTCATCCACAATACTGTAGAATATATCTTTCAAAATGGGAACTTGTTTTAACATAACTATAATTATCACACCAAAAATAACTTATAATAATAATTCTTGAATATCATAAATGTGATATCATAATTAACCCAGATCATAGCAGAATTGGTTTATATGAAAGTTAATCAAGAGTATTGGAAACAAGAGAAACATCCATTGTTTTAAAATTTTTTTTTGAAACGTGCTTACTTCATGCTGTGAATTTTCTATGAATTTATCATATAAGGTTTCAAGATCATATGGTTAGTATTTTAACACCCCCCAAATATTCTGATTTTATAAGACACATTCCACATACCTAAAATGAATTGAGACCCAATCTAATTTTATGTAGATTTGCAGTCATATCAATCTTTCCTTTACTGTTAACACTACTTGATAGCAAGTCTTTCAAAATATCTGTATTCCCTTGGAATCTTGGTAAAAAGCATGTTATCACCCTCATTCTGCAGAAAAGAAAATGGAGGTTCAGAAAAATATTAGATGTGAATCATAAAAGGAGAAACCAGTATTTGAATCTGATATTTGTGCTTTTTATAGTGGACTATGATAGGTTTCTCTAACAGGAATATTAAATTTAGTGTTTCTACTATACCAGCCATGGCACAAAGTCCCACCACATAGAAATTAGTAATTGCCATAATTTCAAAAGCAGTCATTCTGTGATGAAAACAAAATTCTTTACTTCATACATTACTTTCTAGTTTTTTTGTTTTTTTTTAAGTAAGCAGTAGAGAGATGTTACCAAAGTAGCCTGGCATCTAAAACTCTGACAGTTCTACCTCAACTATAATAACTGTGGTGATGAGTGCCTCCTTTTTTTCACAGTGAAATGTTTGTGCTGACTTCATAATCAACTCTGTTGTACCTTGGGAATTGAGAAGTTCCCAAATCTTCTCAATTACATCTCTTCAATATCTTATGAATGCACTCCTCCATTTTGCTTAATTTCTTCAATTATATATTAAGAAACAACTATGTACAAAGGGAAGTGATGTGTTAGGTGGTATATAAAAATGGTTAAGCATTTTCATCATCTTCAAGAGAGTTTCCAAAGTGTAAGGGAAATGTACACAAATTATTACCATAAAATTATAGTAAAAAAATGTCTTAAGAAAGACACAGAGAAAGTAATATGAGAATTAAGGAAGCCCTAAAAGTTATAAAAAGGAGTAGAACAGAGGTGTACAAGCATGGAGGCATCCTTTGTGAAACTCAGTGACACATGGGAGACCAGAGTTTAAGAGGTGAATTATCAGCATGTAAGAAAAATATATGTCCTTCACTCTTTCACTCTCAGCCTAGATCTTAAGTCAGTCTCCATACCCCAATTCCCCCCACAGGATCTTTGATATTTGAAGTAGAGTATGTCCAATAATGCTAAATAACTGTGATCTCAAATGGCACTGTTAACTTATTTACATCTTATGCATGATGCTGAGTATAAACCTGTTCAGCAAGGCTCACAAATGACAGCAAATACTTTCATCTATTTTTTTTTTAACCACAGTTACTGCTTATATGGCTGTCTTTCTATATTACAGCTGTAATGTCAAGTTCTATTTCACAAGATATTTTAATCTGCATTAAAATTCAAATATCTTAATCAAGTTCAGTGTCTATGGACATAGTACAGTCTTTGAAAATTGAGAGAATTAGATCAGCAAAAACTTCATTTCTTGAGACTAATTAATGTATTAATGTGCCATTTTAACTGATGCAAAAATTGCTCAATTAGAACTGGGAGAGGAACTGAAGAGGTAGTATCAATAATTTACATTCTTTGTAGAAAACTATAGACTGACATTCTAGGAAATCTTCAGCTCTATTATAAAGGAATTCTGTAACACTGTCAGCATAGTCTGGGCAGTATTCTATTTTTGTTCCTCCACCTCGACAGCTCTTTAAGTAACTGTGCCAACATGGAGGCCATATAACACCATAGACATGATGTGCACATGTGTAAACAAATAACAGAATCAACCCAAGGATTTTAAATAGCTTACATATACTAAATGTAATTTTATATTTAGGACAAAACCTTTCTAAAACCTATTACTGGAACTTCAGTCTTATTAACAAGATGAAAAATTTAGAGGGAATAGTTGTATGCTAATTCTTAGGCAAATAAAATATTCACTTCTTTTAGAGTTTATTTTAATTTGCTTAACCTAATAGCTTCATCATGTAGTATTTGATAGAATAACCAGTGATGAATGTTAAGACTATGACACGTTTTAATGGATGATAAATCTTTAATTGAAGAATTACAATAATAAAGGTCAGTATTCATGATATTGGATCAATTCAGAACTCGTTGCAAATACAAAAGAATATTTTCCTTATAATAAATTCCTTTCAAGTTTTCTTTGTTTCTTTCTTTCTTTCTTTTTGGTTTAATTCTATTAAATAGTCTTAATTTCTTGAGACTTTAATTAAAAGAGACACTTTGCTCTTCCTTATGGGAAATTCAAATGGCAGAAGACAAGTGTCATTATTAAACATTTCAAAAATGATGATTCTCTTAGTACTTGCTTTGGTCACCTGGAGAAATATCAAATTAGACAGCTTATGATTAAAAGTCACTTTATGTGATTTAAGTTTAAATTGCTGTCTTCTGTACTAGAACAGAAATGAAATTTAATTGGGATCATAAGGAGTTTTAAATATTAAAAACTCTTCTTACCATTATAATTATGTGTATTAGTAAGCTTTCCACATAAATACACCTGAAAAAATAGGACTTTGTGTTGAGAAAATGAGACATGAAGGTGGATAAAATTGAGCACCATTAACTTAGAAGAGTTACATTTGAGACATGGTTCTTAGGATTTTAGAAGAACTTTCATGTTTTCCCCTAAAATCCCAACTATTACTGTTAATGTTCAATCTGAACCAAAATATATTAGAAAAAAATCAAATAACACTTTTTAAATTGATGCAATGCATTACTTCAAGTCAGAGAATAAAATAATTTTGGAAGAAATAGAAAACTCAAAGACCAATTTTAGTGGGTCACAACAGCTTGGAAAAGAGGAAATTAGGAATATCAGAATAACCCCCACAAATATTTTCTGAACCATACCTAAACCCTTTCTCCCCACCTAATAACTGTCATTCCAGTCCAACCATCTAACATTTAATTATTTTTTGAGAACACCTGCCAAATTTGGACTTCCTTCTCAGTAATCATCCACTAAATACTTCCAGTCAAATTTCAACATCTCTAAAACTTTCCCTATGGCAGACTGAAATCTTTCTCTCTACTTTTTCTCTCTTTGGCTTTAGTTATGCCACGTGGAGGCATAGACTACGAATTATTCTACTTCCAACATATTGCCATTATGCTTGAAAGCAATGACCTGTTCTCCAAGCTTTCTCAATGAAAGTTCTACTTTATATTTATATTCAAGAAGTTGTTAGGCAAATCAGTAACGGGTGGTACAAGGGAAGCTTGAATGTTTATTTTTTGGGCAAGGAGACTCTCCTATTGATGTTAAGAAAAAAACTAAAGCGATGATGTCAGAATCTGAATGCTAGCCTGAGTGAATCATTAGTCTGGCTCAGTGCAGCCATTCCCGAATCTTTAAACAGATATGCTAACATAAAATATTAGTCAGGCATCTAATCTAGAATTCAATCTAAAGGAGCTGTCAGTTACACTTAATTATTAACAGAGTGGAGGAGACAGCTATGTCAGTCACAATTTCTTCTCATAAAGGAATAATCTGCTTGTTAGAGCAATCATTACTGAGACAGCAAGATGATTTTAAAGACATGCCCAGGAGCGCCAGGGTGGCTCAGTCAGTTAAGCTTCTGATTCTTGGTTTAGGCTCAGGTCATGACCTCATGGGTTCATGAGTCTGAATCCTCTGTGGGCCTCCACGCTGGTGGTGAGGAGCCTGCTAGGGATTCTGTCTCTCACTCTCTCTCTCTGCTCCCTGTCCACTCATTCTCTCTTTCTTTCTCTCTCTAAATAAATAAATAAACTTTAAAAAAAGACATTCCCTGATTCCCCATATCAAATAAGATAAAGTTTACAACTTATGAAATACACAAATAATATATATAGTTATATGTGATACTCAATATTCCTTTAAGTATTTTTATTTTTAATGCTAGAGATAGAATATATATTATAAGAGGTTATACACATATTCAAAGAAAATAATCTTACTATTATGTAAAAATGCAGATTTAACTAATAAAATGAATATTGTAAATACATAAAAATATATTTATGAACAAAGAACATATATTTAGAAATAGGATATAAAAGTTTTTCAAATTTTGAGAGGGGGGAGGGGCAGAGAGAGAGGAAGAGAGAGAGAATCCCAAGCAGTTTCCTTTCTGTCAGTACAGAGCCTCACCCAGGGGTCAAACTCACAAGTCAAGCTTCGAGTTCATCACTTGAGCCCATGTCAGACACTTAACCACCTGAGCCATCCAGGTGCCCCTAAATATTTTAAATTATACACATATGTATACACATGCACACAGTCTTTATTAGGATAACAGCTAAGAGAATAATTCAACTACTATTTGTTATATATTCCTTAGGGGTTATTACTGTAAAAAGTTTTTTAATTTTATGAACATCAATGTCATTTAAAATCTCTTTCACAATGTTGTTAGTGGCACCTTTCAAACCATGAATTGGAAAGTGTTACTTCTCTGGGAAAAAAGAGCAGAGGTACGATGGTTTCCTATCCTAGTACCTAAAGCATGAAAATCCCTGGCGTGCACCACAGCACCTGAAGTATTTTGTAATCCTTTTCCAGCGTCATCTCTATGGCGGCGATCACATTGTCTGATTGCACCGGCCATGACCCTTCCAGAAACATACTCTTCCTTTTTTCCCTGCAGAACTCGTGCTCATGCTTTTGGGACCCAATTCAAATGGTCTTCCCTTGTGTAAAAGCTTTCCTACTGCTTTCTAAGCACCAGCAGCCCTGCTCTTCTCTTATCCCATAGAATCCATGATTCACACATTTTGTTAATAATGTGGTTATATTTCCCACCAGGCTGAGATACTCTCAAGAGCAGGGACTGAGTGTCATTTGTCTTTGTTCTCTAATGTCCTGCATGGTGCCAAATATTGTTAGGAACAGCACTTTGAGATTCTTATTTTGATGTCTAATCTCATTTTTGTCTCTCAACAGACTCTCTCATCTTAATCAAGTCCTTTAACCCTTTTGGCCTTGGGGTATCCTGTTGAAGGATATGTGCACGTTCAGTCTGTAAGAAGGCAATGAAATTTAAGAGAAATGGCATAGAATTTGGAGTAACATGTTTGCTGTGTGTGCTGATTCACTATGTTAGATCACTATTATCCCAGCTTTCTCTTGTATAACAGTGATTAGTATTTACTGCATCTGCGTTTGTGGTAAGGACTTAATGAGGTATAGTATATAGAAAAGTATCTGTCATTGGTTTGACTACATGGATTCTAAAATATCTTAGGAACTCAAATAATCCATGGATTAACAGGTTATTAGAGTTCCTAAGACTTTCTTTTAGAAACATCTTTAAGTACAAAAAAAAAGATTCTTTTCTCATAGTCAGTGTTTTATCAAATGATAATGTGATTAAGATGAAGTTTTGCAAGGCAGTAAAAATAATAAACTACTAAAAAGGCTGACTTCTCAAGAAAACGTAGAAAGTATAAATTTTGATCTAGTGGGGGTGTTACTAACAGCAACTGAATTTAGAAGGTGTAAATAAGGAAAAGACAAGCAAAATGTATTAAAAGTTTTACATTGGCATATTAACTATGGGCCAAGAGAAATAAAAATACTATGACATGAGAATTGAAAGTGTAGACTAGATATAAAATCGATGTCATGTGGTCCTGGTATTATTGCAATGGAAATTTTTTAAAAAGTAATTTTTATCAAGAGCTATTTGAGTGTTTTAAAGCCATTGTATATAAGGTGAGATCCAGATTTTAAAATTCTAGTAGATTAAATTTAAAGCAGGAATTAAATTTTTATTTTTTTAATTAAATTGTAGTATAGAATATTATATATTGCTTACAGAATTTGCCAATTAACACTAAAAAGAAATCAATCCTTTGACCTCAAAATCATAATTTTCTTAGGTTTCATTGTTTTGAAAAATCAATTCATTCTTTTCTTTTAATGTTTATTTTTTGAGAGAGAGAGTGAGAGTGCGAGGGAGATAAGGGCAGAGAGAGAGGGAGACACAGAATCCAAAGCAGGCTGCAAGCTCTAAGCTGTCAACAGAGAACCCTACATGGGGCTCAAACTTACAAACCGTGAGATCACAACCTGAGCTGAAGTCGGACGCTTAAATGACTGAGCCACCCAGGCATCTCTGAAAGATTAATTTATTCTATGGCAATTATGATTCTGTTTCCATTAGAAACTATATTTGAACTATATTTCAGCAACCTATTTTAATATGCTTTCTAAATAAAATAAATAATGCTTTCTAAAATAAAAAATTTAACAATAGAGATTATAGTCATCTTATTCTTTGTTGAAATTTATTTGGAAGACATAAGCAGTTATTTTTTGTGTCCTTATTTTAAAAAATCCTAAACATTCATTTCCCAAGTTTGAAGTTATGAGAATTGTGACTGTGTATCTGGACTTGTGTGGGCTGTGTGTGTGTGTGTGTGTATCTGTGTGTAAACCACCCCACACCCCAACACACACAAACAGCACACACGTTTTGTTTGCTTCCAAATATATTATGGCTTTGAGCAATCTCGTTACTGACGGATATTAATCAAGTATTCATTTCAGTTCTGCTGATGTACTGAAAGTGTCTAATAGTGAACTATTTGCCTATTAATCCTAAGTATCCTATCTTCCTTTCAGTACTACCATCAAATTCCAGAGTCTCAGGGCCAAAGCATAATTATACTGATAAAGAAATGTTAAAAAGTCTTACTTGTTTATGTTAAGAAAATTATTTCCTAGTGTGAAATATAGTTTAACCCAATGTTATGTATAAATAATCAAAGATTATATGTAAATCTGTGAAAAAATAACTCACTCCAAACAATTTTTACACAATGAGGTAACTTAAACATTGAAAATTTAATGCAGTCTTCCTAATGGCTTTTGGTCAGCAAAGTAGTGGTCTTAACAATTCTCTGTCACATTGTGGTGATACAGAACCTGAGAAGGCTCACGACACATGTATTTACATTGAAAGATGCTGTGGCACTTTTTGTCATTTGTTTCTGAACTATTTGGGGCTCAATTTGCAAGGAAGTTCCCACCATAAAGACCTATGACCTTTTTGACAACTTGTTTGAAGAAATGGATGTTAGAATCTTGAAAAGTACAAAGTTCTGGAGAAAAGCCTAATGTTATCATGAGCAGCACGTAGCGATGGAGAGAACACTAAGGCGACTGCGTTCTGATGCCAATTTGATCACCTAGTGACTCTGTAACCTTCAATGGATGCTCAGGTTTTCCCGACGCTTTGACTTCTCATTAATCCAGCAATAAAATATACATCCCATACCTTCTTCCTAGGGCTATGGAGGAAAAAAAAGTGCTTAAGAAGAATGTAACTTTTAAGGTGTATTATTCTATCCTTTGCTATCATTCTAAAGATAATAATAAATCTACATTATGAGGAGCACCTTGGTGTAGTGTTAAGTATGACACCCAGAAACAAAAGACAGGAGTTCTAATTATGTCTTCTGAATTCATTAATTGATTGACCTTGGAAAACCTACTTAACTCTTCTGAGCTCCCTTTACTTCTTTTCTATAAAGCAAATGATGAGATAATTCCTCAAAAATGGCAGGAAACTGGAAATAAAAATCTCTTCAAGTTAAAATTACATGTTTTAGCAATGAAAACTTTCATTCTCGATTTCTTTGAGATAGTGGATAATGAAATCTCAATAATAATAGTAGTTCATTCTCTATAATAATAATAATTATAATTCATTGAGTCCCTGTGTTTTTTCAGGAAACATAATATTCCATATGTGATATTTTACTTAATCTTCACAAAAATCTTCTGAAAGTTACTATTATTATATTTTACACTAGGGAAACTGAATTTGAAGGTTTAATAACATCCTCAAAGTCATAGACCAGTGCTAAGTTTGGGATTTAAACCCAGGATGATTCTAAAGCCCAGGTCATTAATCATCATGCTACAATCTTTTCAATATAATATTTTCCAGTATTAATAAAGAATGTCAGTTTGAGCCTGTTAAAGGAGAGTGGTAATATAAGATATATATATACATATTACACACATATATATGTAAATGGCAAAAACTTAGTCTATGTTTATAAGATGCAGTAGTTGTATCTTACTTGATATTTTTCTCTCTTTATACCTTACTCTGTGCCCAAAGTACAGGATATGAACTTTAAACCACAAACAAGATTTTAACGCTCAGTTATGCAATTTGGCAGAGGCAGCCTTATATGTCCACTTGTCTCACTTGAGGCTTGTGGACATCACTGCTAAAACATCTATTAGAAAAGACATATTAGTGGGTGGCTCAGCCGGTTAAGCATCCGACTTCGGCTCAGGTCATGATCTCATGGTTCTCAAGTTCCAGCCCTGAGTCAGGCTCTGTGCTGATAGCTTAGAGCCTGGGGCCAGCTTCAGATTTTGTGTCTCCCTCTCCCCTTCTGCCCCTCCCCCACTCATGTTCTGTCTCTGTTTTTCTCTCTCAAGAATAAACATTTAAAAAAAAAAAACTTGGGGAACCTGTGTGGCTTAGTCGGTTAAGCGTCCGACTTTTGCCTAGGTCATGATCTCGTGATTTGTGGGTTCGAGCCCCGCGTCGGGCTCTGTGCTGACTGCCAGCTCAGAGCCTGGAGCCTGTTTCGGAGTCTGTGACTCCTCTCTCTGACCCTCTCCTGCTCACACTGTCTCTCTCTCTCTCTCCTAGAAATAAATAAAACATTAAAAAAATTTTTTTTTAAATAAATTTAAAAAAACTTAAAAAAAACAAAGACATATTAGAGGACTATGAAGTGAAGGAAACCAAGTCAGTTTAGGCCTGAAATTATTCTAAACCAAGAGTCTTACCCCTAAGAAATTTAAGTAGATATGGACCTACTTTTCCAAAAATTAGAAACGTTTGTAGTTTCTAATTCTAGGCTTCATAACCCAAGCCTAGTGTTTTAAATTTGTTAAATCTCTTTTGTATTCTTTAATTAGAAGGAGAATTAAATTGGAAGAAACTTCTGAGACCTATGGCAGATTGTATTTTTTAATATGGCAGTGGCATTATCTCTCAGCCCTCCTGCTCATCTGCAATATGATCCTGTCTTTTCTGCAAAAGGCAGTGATGGGAGCATGGACAGAAAAACTACTAAATATGTTGTCTGTTAAATGTTTGAGCCATTGGGTGAGGCTATAGTGGATTGCATCTTACTTTTTCCTTCACACTCTGAGACTTGACTCTACTAAAAACATTTCCTTTTGGAAGAAGGAGAGCAACCACAGAAAACTAGTTGCTGCCAAGAGTTGGTGTAAGAGGGGTCTTGAAAAGTCTTCGCCTCCCACATCCAGCTGGAGCAAGAATGAGGACATTTTTTACTTTGGAAACAGGAGCAGGAGTTAAGAGGGAGGAGCAACTGGTGCCACTTCTGCCTCTTTTTTGTCCGCAAGCTCAAAATTGTGGGATTCTCTCATTTTTTTTTTCCCTTTTAAACGTCTGTGGTTTGAAAAACAAATGCTTAATATAGTTAAACTATGTAGGTAAGCTAAAAACATGAAAACTCATACTTGAAAATTACTGAAAGTTAATTCAGACACCATTAAGCAACATTTGTATAGATTTTATTTGCTGCTGTCTTAGTTTTGTCTCAGTTACAAATGTATTACATATCTAGTAAATATTCTTGGACACTTTTGTTAGCCAGGCACTGTGTTATATGTTTATGAGTCAGAAAGACCTGAACCTGAGGTGTCTGGCTGACTCAGTAAGTAAAGAATGCAACTCTTGGTCTCAGGGTTATGAGTTCGAGCCCTACACTGAGTGTAGAAATTACTTAAAAATAAAAGACCTGATCCTACCCTCATATGGCAGATATTCGAGCAGAGGAGATAAACATAAAGTTAAATTTAAATTATGATTTATGTTTGGAAGAAAAGTGCTTGGTTCTATTCGAGTAACAGGGAGCCATAACCTAAACTGAAGTTTGGGGAAACTTTTTTTTTTTTCCATGATAGTGACATGTAATCAGGAACAAAAGGGATCAGTAGGTGTTGACAGGGTCAGGTTGAGAAGAGGACCAGAAGAATTCCAGTCCAAGAGAAGAGCGTGTGCAAAGGTCTTTCAGTGAAAGAAAGCTTAATGCATTTAAGGAACTGAAAATGTTCCAAGAGGACTGTGAGATAAAAAGCCAGGGAGAAAGGTGGGAAAAGGCGCTAGGGAGAGAGGTATGACCGTGTCATGCAGGCTAAGACTCTTGCACTTTATTTGAAATACATGGAGAAGCCATTAAAGGTTTTTATACAAGAAAATGTTAAAACCAGTTTTGGTGATTGTGATTTGTTTCCTTTGTTTTTTAAAGGTCAGTGTAATTGCACCATGGATAGTGGGTTGAAAGGGGCAAGCAACAATGGTCAAAGCCACTTTAGGAAGCTTTTCAGACTAAGGTAAGAAGTGTTGGTGGATTTAATTAGGGTACAAGAAAGATGAGAGAGGCTGAAGAATAGGTAGAGAATTAAACCATTAAATAAATTAACTCAGTAATCACAAATCTCTTAACAAAGGAGTCCAGGGCCAGGCTTTCAGGGGAATTCTACCAAACATTTAAAGCAGAGTTAACACCTATTTTTTTGAAGCTGTTCCAAAAAATAGAAATGAAAGGAAAAGTTCCAGTCTCATTCTACAAAGCCAAAATTACCTTGATTCCAAAACCAGATAAGGACCCCACTAAAAATGAGAACTACAGACCATTTTCCCTGATGAACATGGAGATAATAATTCTCAACAAGATACTAGCAAACCAAACCCAACAATACATTAAAAGAATTATTCACCATGACCAAATGAAATTTAATTCTGGGCTGCAGGGCTGATTCAGTATCCACAAATCAATTGTGATACAATTGTGAAACACAAAATGTGATACATTAATAAAAGAAAAGATAAGAACCACATGATCTTCTAAATAGATGCAGAAAAAGCATTTGAAAAAAGTATAGCATCTTGACAAAAACCCTCAAGTAGGGATAGAAGGAACATATCTCAAGATCATAAAGGCCATATATGAAAGACTCACAGCTAATATCATCCTTCATGGGGAAAACATGAGAGCTTTCCCCCTAAGGTCAGAAACACAACACATGTTGTTCAACATAGATTTGGAAGTCCTAGCCTCAGCAATCAGACAGCAAAAAGAAAATAAAAGACATTCAAATGAGCAAAGAAGAAGTCAAACTTTCACTCTTCCAGATGACATGATATTTACATGGAAAACTTGAAAGACTTCACCAAAAAACTGCTAGAGTTAATACAGGAATCCAGCAAAGTCACATTATATAAAATCAAGGTACAAAAATCTGTAGCATTTCTACACACTAATAATGAAGCAGTAGAAAGAGAAATCAAAGAATCAATTTGATTTACAATTACACCAAAAACCATAAAATGCCTAGGAATAAACTTAACCAAATAGGTAAAATATCTTTACTGAAAACTATAGAAAGCTTATGAAAAAATTGAAGAAGACACACAAAAAAATGGGAAAACATTCCTTACTCATGTATTGGAGGAAAAATATTGTTAAAATGTCAGTATTACCGAAAGGAATCTACACATTCAATACAATCCCTGTCAAAATACCACCAACATTCTTTACAGAATTAGAACAAATAATCCTAAAATTTGTATGGAACCAGAAAAGACCCCGATTAGCCAAAGTAATGTTGAAAAAGAAAACCAAATCTGGAGGCATCACAATTTCAGATTTCAAGATGCACTACAAAGCTGTAATCAAGACAGTATGGTACTGGCACAAAAACAGACACTCAGATCAATGGAACAGAATAGAGAACCCAGAAATGGACCCACAATTGTATGGCCAACCAATCTTTGACAAAGCAGGAAGGAATATCCAATGGAAAAAAGGCAAATGGTATTGGGAAAACTAGACAGCGACACACAAAAGAATGAAACTGGACCACTTTCTCACACCATACACAAAAATAAATTCAAAATTTATAGAAGACCTAAATGTAAGACAAGAAGGCATCGAAATCCTAGAGGAGAAAACAGACAATCTCTTTGCCCTCAGTCACAACAACTTCTTACTTGACATGTCTCTAGAGGCAAGAGAAACAAAAGCAAAAATGAACTACTGGGATCTTAACAAGATAAAAAGCTTCTGCACAGTGAAGGAAACAACAATACTAAAAGGCAACTTACAGAATGGGTTGCAAATGACATATCAGATAAAGGGTTAGTATCCAAAATCTATAAAGAATTTACCAAATTCTACACCCAAAAACCAAATAATCCATTGAAGAAATGGGCAAAAGACCTGAATAGACACTTTTCCAAAGAAGGCATCCAGATAGCTAACAGACATGTGAAAAGATGCTTAACATCACTCATCTTCAGGTAAATGAAAATCAAAACCACAATGAGATATCACCTCACATCTGTCAGAATGGTTAAAATTAACAACTCAAGAAACAACAGAGGTTGGCAAGGATGTGGAAAAAGGGGAACACTTTTGCACTGTTGGTGGGAATGCCAACTGTATTTTGTACGGAGGTTCCTCAAAAAATTAATAGTACCACCCTATAACCCAACAATTGCACTACTACGTATTTATTCAAAAGATACTAAAATGCTGATTTGAAAGGGCACATGCACCCCAATGTTTGTAGCAGTGCTATCAACAATAGCCGAAGTATGAGAAGAGCCCAAATATCGACTGATATTGAATGGACAACGAAACTGGCATATATATTCAATGGAATATTATTTGACTATCAAAAAGAATGAAATCTTGCCATTTGCAACAATGTGGATGGAACTAGAATGTATTATGCTAAGTGAAATAAGTCAGTCAGAAAAGATAAATATGTGATTTCACTCATATGTGGAATTTAAGAAATAAAATAATAAACATAGTGGAAGAGAAAGAAAAATAAGATAAACAGAGAGAGGCAAATAGTAAGAGACTCTTAAAGACAGAGAACAAATGGAGGGGTATCGGTGGGGAGATGGATTAATTGGGTGATGGGCATTAAGGAGGGTACTTGTTGGGATAAGCACTGGATGTTATATGTGAGTGATGAATCAATAAATTCTATTCCTAAAATCACTATTACATTATATGTTAACTAACTTGGACTTAAATACAATGAAAAACATTTTTTAAAAAGACTATAATGAATCGGATGGTAGGGTGGGTGGAGAGGTGTTGTGGCATTTTGAATCAATTTGGGGTTATTTTCCTAAAGGTTGGTGCCTTTTACTGAGACAAGGTTTCCAAAAGTTTTGTGTGTCAGTGGGTTTGAGATACTCTAGTAGAAATCATGGTAGCAGATATAAATTTGATGGGCGTCAGTATAATGTTTTATAGCAGAAAAGATGTTGGACAAGAAAGATAAGATTAGAAGAGGACTTGAACCAAAGCCTGTGGAATACTTAGATTTCAAGATTGTTATTGGAAGATAACAATAATGTGTGAACTACTATGAAATAAGGTAGAGTGTACAGTACAGTTGTTAGGAGCACGTAATCTAGATCCAGAATATTTGGCTTTGAATTATTGTACCACCACTTACTATAGTATCACAGGTAAAGTATTTGACTCTTTGGGGCTACTATTTCTTTCTTTCTGTTTTTTTTTTTTTATAAAATAAAGATAATAACAGTGCTTACTTTATAAGAATTGTATTAATAATTCATTGCATGATATGTTTAGAGACTGCCTGGCACAAAGTAATAAATAGTTACTGTTAAGAAAATTGTATTTTAATTTTTTTAAATGTTTATTTAGTTTTCAGAAAGAGAGAGACAGAGTATGAGTCGGGGACCGGCAGAGAGATAGGGAGACAGAATCTGACACAGCTGTCAGCACAGAGCCTGATGAAGGGCTAGAACTCACTAACCATGAGATCGTGACCTGAGCCAAAGTCAGACACTTAACCAACAGAGCCACCTAGGTGCCCATAACAGTAAGAAATTTTTTTTTAAGAAACAATTTCTTTATTCATTTATTGAACAACCACTAAATGAGTTTTTACTGTATGAGGTACCAGAGTTGAGTGCTAAGGCTAGAGTGTTAACCAATATAAACTAGTCATTGTGTTCATGGATCTTATGCTCTACTTGAACAATAAGTCATTTGATATGGTATCTTTTGTTGGACTGACATTAAAAAAGCAAATGGCAAACCTGGCTGTAGAGACTGAAAAAAGTAATGCTTCCCTCTAGAATCCAAATTACAACCATGGAGGATACCAATGATGAAGAGCAAAAAATACCATATGATTATCCGAAAGTTTATTTCACTATATTTGCTGCATATATATATATATGCATATATACATACATACATACATACATATATAACAGGCACATTTGTGTATATATATATACACACACACATATATATAACATATATATACACATATATAACAGGTACATATGTGTATATATATACATATATAACATATATATACATATGTATACACACACATATAACAGGCACATTTCCAGGGAGGTCTACTATAGGACCTTTGTCAGCTGGCCATATCCTAAAAATGTCTTTCTTGATTGTTTTCACCCATTCATTCATCATTGCTTCAGTAGAGTGCATGATATTGTGGTCTGTCTCAGTCACAAGAATTTATTATGGATTTGCTTAGCGATATTTAAATGTTCAGATGATCCCTGTTATCTTTATTATGTATCCAAGGGCATTGCACGTTGTGTTCACTGTGGTCTCTTAAATACAAGCTCTTCTCTATCTCCTTGAACATTTCTTGATATACAATGAACATATTCTCCTCTGAAATCCTTTCTAAAAAGGCTAATAATTTACATCCAGTATAGCCTTTTAAATTTCAAATGGGCTTTTCCAACTTGACCAAACGTAAAACATATTTAAAGTGCAAGTTATTTTAAACCCCAGATTTACAATAATAATAAGTGATCTGCTCCATCTCAACTTGATTAATGAGGCCAGGTTTGTACATCAATAATGATGAATAATTATACTATATTTTTCTAAGCTAATTCTCAGAGGAGAGTCAGAGTTATGTTAAACTGTTAACTTTCTTATGGTAGCAAATGGGGCATCTTTTTTGCCTCCTCCTGAATTAATACATGTATTTCCCTCCAGGGTTTAGAAGGACATCAAAGCATGACTTTGATACAGATATGATAGAGATAGAGAAAATGACTTGCATTCCCATTTGTTATCCGCAGTCACTTCTTTTCATCTGGTGCTACTCATTCAAGTGGGTTTAAGTGAAACTATTGCGACTGGAAAAAAATGAGGAACCCACACTTTAATGATTTTCAAGAGTCTTGGCTTAGAACAGGAACTAAAATCTTGAAGCTTGTTCCATGCTGAACAAAACGTCTGTCTAAATGAAACGCTCTTTTCCCCACAATTTTACAAAGATTTGTATTTTTGTTAGAGTGTTACCACAGACATGACATGTTTCTTAAATTTCCTGTCTTCTATAGCTCTCAGTATTCATATAGTTTCTGCACATTTATTAATTTTTGATTTTTTACTGAGTTATAATTGACATACATTATATTTGTTTCAAGTGTCCATCGCAATGATTTGATATTTGGATATACTGTGAAATGATTACTAAAGCACATCTAATTAACATCATCACCATACATACATACACCCATGTTGTTGCAAGTGATAATATTTGAATGAAATAATATGTCATTCTTTTTTTATGGTTAAATGATGTGCCATTATATACATCACATTTGTTTTACCTATATATCCATCATTAGACCCAGAATGTTTTCATATCTTATTTATTATAAGTAATGAACGTGAAGGTAAACATATCATTTTGAATTAATAATATTTTTGTTTCCTT
The DNA here is from genome assembly GCF_003009895.1 of Hyaena hyaena. NCBI lineage: Eukaryota > Metazoa > Chordata > Mammalia > Carnivora > Hyaenidae > Hyaena > Hyaena hyaena. The sequence goes on along the minus strand of NW_024082260.1, from coordinate 152,097 downwards.
CAGATATGCACCCAGAAATGGAAATTACTGAATCATATGGTAGTTCCATTTTTAAGTTTTTGAGGAAAATCCATAATGTTTTCCATAGGGGCTGCACCAACTTACGTTCTCACCAAAAGTTCATGAGGAGTCCCTTTTCTCCACATCTTCACCAACATCGTTATTTACTGTCTTTTAATAACAGTCATTCTAATGACTGTGTAATGATCTCGTTATGGTTTTGATTTGTATTTCCCTGATGATTAGCGATGTCGAGCATCTTTTCATGTATCTGTTGCCTTCTGTTTGTCTTTTGTGAGAAAATGTCTATTCTGATCTTTTGTCTATTTTTTAAATTGTATGGTTTGGTTTTTTTGCTATTGAGTTATATGAATTCTTTATATATTTTTTATATCATCCCCCTATCAAACATATGGTTCACACATACTTTCACCCATTCAGTAGATTGTCCTTTCATTTTATTCATGGTATCCTTTGCTGTGAAAAAGGTTTTCAATTTGATGTAGTCCTACTTTATTTGTTTTTGCTTCTGTTGCCTTTTCTTTGGGTGTCAAGTAAAACATATATATTAGTTTCATCATTGGCACATGGCTGTCCAGATTTCATAGCACCATTTATTTATTAAAGAGACTGGCCTTTCCCCATTATATATTCTTGACTCCTTTTTCATAAATAAATTGACCATATATGCATGAATTTATTTCTGGATTTCTATTCTGTTCCATTCATCTATGTGTTTGTTATATTCATGTCAACACTATATTATTTTGAATACTATTGGTTTGTAATGTAGTCTGAACTCAGGGAGCATAATAACTCCATCTTTGTTCTTCATCCTCAAGATTGTTTTGGCTATTAGGCATCTTTTGTAGTTCATACAAATTTTAGGATTGTTTGTTCTGTTTCTATGAAAGATGCCAGTGAAATTTTGATAGGGATTGTATTGAATCTGTAGATTGCTTTGAGTAGTATGGACATTTTAATATTATTACTTCTTTCAATCAATGGGCATAGCTTGGAACATGGAATACCTTTCTGCATATTTGTATCTTCTTCAAATTTTTTTTATCATTGCCCTAGTTTTCAGTGTACAGATGTTTCACCTCCTTGGTTAAATTTACTCCTAGGTATTCTCAAGTATTCCTTTTGATTAAATTGTAAATGAGATTGTTTTCTTAATTTCTTTTTTTGATAGTTTGTATTAGTGTAAAGAAACACAAGGTATTTCTATATATTGATTATGTAAACTGCAACATTACTGTTCATTTATTAGTTCTAATTGTTTTTTGGTGCAGTCTTTGGGGTTAATATTATATGATCTACAAACCAAGAAAGAGACTCTTAAGTATAGAGAAGAAACTGAGGGCTACTTGAAAGGAGAGGGATGGGAAACGGGTAAATAGGTGATGGGGATTAAGGAGAGCACTTGTGATGAGCACTGGGTGTTGCAAGTAAGTGATGAATCACTGAATTCTACTTCTGAAACCAGCATTTCACTGTATGTTAACTAACTAAAATTTAAATGAAAAATCATTTTATAGTCATTACTACCTAAAGCACTCTACACATTCAATGCAATTCCAATCAAAATTGCACCAGCATACTTCTCAAAACTAGAACAAACTATCCAAAAATTTGTATGGAACCACAAAAGACCCCGAATAGCTAAAGTAATACTGAAAAATAAAACCAAAACGGGAGGTATCACCATCCCAGACTTCAGCCTCTACTACAAAGCTGTCATCATCAAGACAGTATGGTATTGGCACAAAAACAGACACATAGACCAATGGAACAGAATTGAGAACTCAGAAGTGGACCCAAAAGTATACAGCCAACTGATGTTTGACAAAGCAGGAAAGAATATCCAATGGAAAAAAGACAGCCTTTTTAACAGATGGTGTTGGGAGAACTGGACAGCAACATGCAGAAGAATGAAACTAGATCATTTTCTCACACCATGCACAAAAATCAATTCAAAATGGATCAAGGACCTGAACGTGAGACAGGAAACTATCAACACCCTAGAGGAGAAAGCAGGAAACAACCTCCTTCACCTCCACCGCAGCAACTTCTTACTTGACACATCCCCAAAAGCAAGGGAATCAAGAGCAAAAATAAACTGTTGGGACCTCATCAAGATTAAAAGCTTCTGCACAGCCAAGGAAACAACCCAGAAAATTAATAGGCAACCAGTGGAATGGGAAAAGATAGTTGCAAATGACATATCAGATAAAGGGTTAATATCCAGAATCTATAAGGAACTCACCAAACTACATGCCTGAAAAACAAACAACCCAGTGAAGAAATGGGCAGAAGACATGAACAGACACTTCTCCAAAGAGGACACCCAGATGGCCAACAGACACATGAAACGATGCTCAGCATCCCTCCTCATCAGGGAAATACAAATCAAAACCACACTGAGATACCACCTCACGCCAGTCAGAGTGGCTAAAATGAGCATATCAGAGAACTCTAGATGCTGGCGAGGATGTGGAGAAACGGGCACCCTCCTACACTGTTGGTGGGAATGTAAACTGGTACAGCCCCTCTGGAAAACAGTGTGGAGATTCCTCAGGAAACTAACACTAGAACTCCCCTATGACCCAGCAATAGCACTGCTAGGAATTTACCCAAGGGATACAGAAATGCTGAGGCATAGGAGCACATGTACCCCAATGTTCATAGCAGCACTCTCCACAATAGCTAAAACATGGAAAGAGCCTAAGTGTCCATCAACAGATGAATGGATCAAGAAGATGTGGTTTATCTATACCATGGAATACTACATGGCAATGAGAAACAATGAAATCTGGCCATGTGTAGCAACATGGATGGACCTTGAGGGTGTTATGCTGAGCGAAATAAGTCAGGCAGAGAAGGACAAATATCATATGTTTGCACGTATAGGAGGATTAGAAGGAACTTGACAGAGGAACAAGGGGGAGAAGAAGGGGGGAAATGGTGGGGGAAAGGGAGAGAGGCAAACCATGAGAGACTCTTGAATGCTGAGAAAAACTGAGGACTGATGGATGTGGGGGGGAGGAGGGATGGGCATGGAGGAGGGCACTTTGGGGATGAGCACTGAGTGTTATGTGGAAACTAATTTGACAATAAACTATTTGTAAAAAAAAAAAAAAAGAAAAAAGAAAAATCATTTTATAAAAAGGAAGGCACTTGTGTTGAGCACCAGGTGATGTATGCCTTTGTTGAATCACTATATTGTAGACCTGAAACTAATATAATACTGTCTATTAACTAACTGGAATTAAAATAAAAACTTAAATAAAAATCCAAATAGTGACACTTTTGCTCATTTCTGTCTCCCTAGTACCTATCATAGTCATTGAGTCAGCTGGCACTCAGTAATTATTTGTTGATTATGTGTATTGAGTTCTCACAAAACCATGTGCCTGAGGTATTATTTGTCTCACTCAATTTATAGGGAAACTGGGCTTTAGAGAGTTTTAGCAACTTGTTGAGAACCTAGGAGCTGGTTATGGACTGCACAGTCAGGCTTCTTTCCTGATTACCATGTTTGTCTTTAGTTTTTTCTTTGCATTTAGTATCCAAAATGTATCACATTCCATATTTTAAAGTCCTAAAACAGGCTTTAGAATAAATGTTTGCTCACCTGTGGCTGATCCTTTATTTTAAGTTGCAATATAATTATCAGTTATAAAATGGGTAGATAAATCTCCACAGACGTGAAACATTGTCTGTCATTACTTTGAGGAAATTGTACTGTCAGTGGTTATTTACTTTGAAATAGAAATAATGAAGGTTTGATGTATCCCAAAAAGGGTTGTTCCTCAAATTGATACATTTCAATTAAAGAGAGAGATTTTTTTAAATAATGTTTTTGTATACATTATAATTATTTTTCTACTTAGCTCTCCAAGGAAATCCAAATAGTGTTATGTGGCATATCAAAGCCTACATTTTCTAAGTGTGCAAGACCACCATCCCAAGAAAATCAATACATCACCCACACAAGAAGGTCATCAGTTTGATAAATGGCTTAACCAAAAAGAAATACTATAGGAGGTGTCTTCTCAGTATTCACCTCATTTACAGACACATAAACTGATGTGTTTAGCATGTGTTTCTCTCTCTCTCATCACACACACACACACACACACACACACATACACACACACACACACGCAAACACACATGTGCACATGCCATTATTAGGGGCAGTATACACTCCCTTTGTTTATAGAGGTGCTGTAAAACCTGAGTTTTTTCTGCACAGTGTTTATATTTTTTAAAATGTATGAATAACTTTCAGGGATCTTAAGTTTAGTGGGGTTTTTGTTGTTGTTTTTTGTTTGTTGGTTTGTTTTCCTGAAGTTACCAACAGAGCATAATGCTTGCTAAAATGATTCTACTCCCAGATGAAGAAAGATTGAGGATTAAAGAAAGATGATGCTTTACACATCCATCAATCACAAACTCTCCTTCAACTTAAAAATTTCATAGGATCTAATTTCAACAGAACAGTGTTACTGATGCATGCAGTTTTGTGATTTTTAAATTGAAAAAGACACTAGACATTCTAAGCTGATATATAATTTCAGTGCTTTCCTGGAATAAATGAGTATTTCAAGGGCTCAAAGATTGTGTTTCTTCTGCCCTTCCCTTGAAAGCTACATGGTATATGTCCAGTACATTTTTAAAAAGACCTCATATTTATTTCATTATTATTTTATAAAAATCTACATAACTTCTAGACACTGTAAAACTACTACATTTGATGTTTCCAATATTTTAATTTAGTGTACTTTATTGCACCTTTAATAACTATTTTATCCAACAATTAAAAATTTTTCCAGTAGAGGGGCACTTAGGTGGCTCAGTTGGTTGAGCGGCTGACTTCGGCTCAGGTCATGATCTCACAGCTGTGGGTTCAAGCCCTGCATCGGGCTCTGTGCTGACAGCTCAGAGCCTGGAGCCTGCTTTGGATTCTGCGTCTCCCTCTCTCTGCCCCTTCCTCGCTCCTGCTCTTTCTCTCTCTGTCTCTCAAAAAATAAATAAATGTAAAAAAAATAAAATAAAATAAATAAAAATTATTCTAGTAGAATTCTAAGGCTATAGAAGTAAAATGATTTTCTAGTACAGTACCTTTCTCTAGTAATGTTAACACTTAGGGAGCTTTGAGAGAGAATTCCAGTCTATATCCTTCACCAAACAGGCTTTGTGTATTTTTCCCCCAAGTGAAGCTACTCTTTTATAACTTCTTTAAAATATCATTTATTTTCCACTCAGTAAGATCACAACATTTTTGTATTATTTCAGGAAAAAAAATGGAGTCATAGAAATAGGATCCTCTTTAGAAATGTATTTATTCTTCAACTTCTCTCCACAAAAGACATAATATTGTTTATATATTCTACAAAAGATAAAATGATTTAGATTAAAGGAAGATAAGTTTAAAAATATAAAAAGACTGAGAATCAGATTAGCATAGAGAATTAGAGAATTCATATCCAGTGATCTTCAACAATTGCTAAAAGGAGATTCCAAATATGCCCCATACTTCACAGATCAACATTAGGAAAAACTTTATTTTCCAGTTTTCAACTATTCTAACCATATCTATTTAATGTGGTAGGCAGAATTCTAAGGCAAAATTCAAAACCCCTGTGTATTCACAACTTCTCCTGTTTATTCAATCCAACATTAGTCTATATGTTGCTATAAAAATATTTTAGAGATAAAATTAAGGTCCCAAATCAGTTAACTTTAAGATGGGTAGATTGTCTTGGTGGCTAACCTAACCTAATCACACAAGCCTTTTAAAGTTGAGTTTAAAGGTTAGAAAAAAAGGAAGTCAGAGATTCAAAGTGTGAGGTGGATTCAATAAGAGGGAGATTTTCTATAGCCAGCTCTGAATATGGAGATTACATGTTTAGACACGCAGACAATTTGTGGGACCTTAAAATGGCCTCTGGCAGATAGCCAGCAAGGAAATGGGGACCTCACTCTTTCTTATAACTACAAGGAAAAGAATTCTGCCAACATCTTGAATGAGTAAAAGAGCATAAATTTCCCTGGAGTCTCCAGGCTAGAACTCACCTCCCTCAATACTTGAGTTCAGTTTTGTGATAGTCTGAGCAGAGAACCTAACTGTGCTGTGCTGGACTTCTGACCTACACTACCAAGAGATAATGAATAAGTGTTGCTAATTTTGTGGTAATTTGTTCCACAGCAATAAAAAACAAATACCCTGTACAATTTTCAGAACACAGGCCTCCACTCATAATCCAAAGTACATATACTTGTTTTTGGCAAAACAACAACAACAACAAAAACCAGAGTCTTACTTCCATGGTTTTCATATGCGTCCCAAATTGAATGTGTTTCCCTTTGAATTTTTCAGCTTTCAAAAGAGGATGTTAACTCAAATACTTCCAATTGACTTTTATGTGCACATAGTTCTGCCTTTAAGTACAAGCATGATATATCTATATTTAGAAACTTTTCAAGAAGCAAAAGACAAAAAAATTCTGATTCCTAACATTCAAAAAACAGTAAATTGAAAGAAATAGTACTCCTAAGGATTGCCTGAAATCTTGACCATCCATCTCTACTTCTGTATGCTTTTAAGGAGCCCCCAAATGAAACTTAACTTTCAATCATGAAATAGCCAGACTATATACTCTTTAACCTTCCACAATCAAGAATTACTTTTAATAAATTGTGCTTTTGCCTTGAGTTGGTTTATCTCTGGGGCAATTTCAGCCCCACTTTTTTTGTGTGTGTTGTACTCTGTACATCAACCTTCAAGGACCTGCGTTGACAGAAGTTTGTCCATCTGCAATTCTTGGCTTTCAAGAATGCCCTGGGCATCAAGATATAGCCAACAGTTTGGGGAAAATGGAACATGAAAGATGAGAAAGGTTTTAGGGCCCAGTCTCGAACTACCGTACCTCATTTATGCTCACGGTTATTGGTTAGACCTCAGTCCTGTATTTATACCTTACTGCAAGAACAGCTGAGAAATGTGGTTAGCTTTGTACCCTAATTTTATCTTTTATTTTTATTTCACCTTGTTGTATAATGTTTGTTTTAAAGATGCCATAAGTTTTTTAAAAATAAAGTATGATATGAATCAAACATTAAACTACATAGTTTAGAAGATGCAAATAGTACTAACAACATAGGCTTTCTATGACATAGAAAATTAGTGAAAATTTAATGTATTATTACATATATAGTGCAAAGAAAATTGCCTAATATATAAAAAATGAAGAAAATGATGACTTTCTTCTTTTCTTAAGTGTTTATTTTTAAGAGCAAGAGAGAGAGACAAAGCGTCAGTGGGGAAGGGGCAGAATGAAAGGGAGATACGGAGTCTGAAGCAGGCTCCAGGCTCCAAGCTGTCAGCACAGAGCCCAATGCGGGGCTTGAACCCATGATCCATGAGATAATGACTTGAGCCGAAGTCTGACGCTTAACCAACTAAGCCACCCAGGGCCCCTGAAAATGATGACTTACTTGATTTTTTAATTATTATTTACAGTGGTATAAAGAAAAAATTAAAAATGACTGCTTAGAAGAAAAACAGATTTTTTTAGAATTAAGTCCTAAGACATTATGTTTCTGCTAGGTTCTCATAAAGTATGTATGATGTTCTTGACAATAGATATGAATAGAGTTTTTATCCATAACACCCTCATTGTTAGTGATAGTACGTCAAAGATATAGACTTTGACTTATAATATATAATGTAATTATAGATTATAATTATATAATTAGCTATAATGTTCAGGATTTTCATATTCTAGCTTTATCTTAAGATGAAATTTTGTGTACCTATAGAAATGGATCCCCTCAGGTATTATGACATTAAATCAATTCTCACAACTAGAATTTTTGATGAATTAAGTAACCAAAAGTTCAAGGTTTTATTTTCTTATAAGAATCTAAAAAAACCATTCTATTCAATCACTTAAATACAGAATTATATTCTTCAACAATCAATCAAGAACAGTTTGACTTAATATATGTGCAAAGCTACTTCATAGTTGTTCATTGATCAGTTTTAATTATATTTCTTATAACACCAATAATGCCAAACTTGAGAGCAACATTTAATGCTTTGTATTAGGAATAGGGCAGTAAGAACTATTATATTGTGTACATTGTAAATATATCATTTAAATTAATTTTCAGTCCCTGATCCATAGCATTTAATCTTAAGACTGGCATAAAATCAATCAGCAAAAGAAAGCCAGTTTGTAACTAAGTCATGTATGGTCTTATTACCAACTGCATTTTGATTTACAGCACTTGTATCACTATCATGTTACAACTTTCTTATGGCTATTTCTATTCCAAGGAAGGCTATAAGAAACCTTAAGTTCACCTCATAGGCTAGAGGAAGAAAAAAAGAAGTAAATTTCCTACCTCCACAAACCCACAAAAGAAAATTCTAGTCAAGTAAGAGGAACAGATTCTCCCTATAAAAGGAAGGACTGGGGTGAAATTGAGGAGTAACATAGTAAAATAAATATATGTGTAATTACAATAAAGACAAAATTTTCCCCAAATATTTTTATTAGATTAATTTTGCTGGTTAAACATGAACAGTTCATAAGTATATATACATGATTTTAGTTCTGATGTTGAAGAACAGTTGTAATTATTTAATGCATATTACATGGGCATGTAAACTTTCTGAGTATCTGATGTTTTATTGCTATATAAATATTTGAGCAAATAAACTACTCCACTATTTTATCTCTAATGATTCGTGTCTTTTGGCTAAATTCTACTAGAATAGACACTAAAGCGTTTATGCTAAAATGTTTTATTTACCATGTCATCCAAGAATATTAGATTTCATTGTCAATATTAAAGTTTATGCCAAGTACAGGCAAATAGAAAAACCTAAAACTCTGTTGTGATTGTTATTACCAGAGACCCTTGAACAACAACATGAGTTTGAACTGCATGCGTCCACTTATACATGGATTTTTTTTTCAATAAACACACTACAGTACTATAATTGTATCCTATCTTTCTTATGATTTATTAAATAACATTTTCTTTTTCTAATTTACTTAAGTGTGTGAGTACAGAATATAACACATATAACATAAAATAGGTGTTCACTTACTGTTTGTGCCATCTCTAGAGCTTCTGGCTAATAATAAGCTATTAATAGTTAAGATTTTGAAAGTTAAAAGTTACATGCAGCTTTTTGGTTGTGTGTGAGGTTGGTGCCCCTGACCTCCACACGGTTTAAGGGTCAACTATATTGGCTTCAGTCAATCTGTAAACAGTCTTATCCAATTTCTCCTACATGTATTTCAGCTGAAAAATGGGGGTGGGAACAAATTATAGAAATTATGTTTTGATTGTATACCCATTCTTAATGGAATTTAACTCAATGTAATTGAGTTAAAATTGAAATTAAATTTGGGGTGCCTGGGTGGTTCAGTCAGTTGTGCATCCAACTTCAGCTCAGGTCATGATCTCACGATTCGTGAGTTCAAGCCCTGTGTTGGGCTCTGTGCTGATGGCTCGGAGCTTGGAGCCTGCTTCAGATTCTGTGTCTCCCCTCTCTCTGTCCCTCCCCTGATATCTCTCTCAAAAATAAATAAACATTAAAAATTGTTTAAAAAATTGAAATTAAATTCAGTTAACTGAAATGAAGTATAATTAAATAACAATGAGATATCACTACATACCTAGCAGAATGCAAAAATCCAAGACACTGACAACACCAAATATGGATGAGAATGTGCAGCAGCAAGAACTCTCAATCATTGCTGGTAGAAATGCAAAATGGTATAGCCACTTTGCAAGACATCTGGACAGTTTATTATCAAATTACACATATTTTTACCATGTGATCCAGCAATCACTCTTTAGTATTTGCCCAAAGACTTACCAAACCATAGAAAGGCATGGAGGAAGATTACATCCGTATTACTAGGTGAAAGAAGCCAATATGGAAAGTCCACATATTGCACGATCCCAACCATATGACACTATGGAAAATCCAGAGCTGTGGAGACAGTAACAAAGATTAGTGGCGGTCAGGGATTGGGCAAGGAAGGGAAGAATCGATGGAGAACAAGGGATTTATAGGGCAGTGAAACTATTCTGTGTGATACTTTAATGGTGAATCCATGTCATTATATATTTGTCCAAAACCTTAGAATGTGTAACACCAAGAAATAATCTTAATATGAACTATGAACTCTGGGTAATAATGATGTGTCAATGTGTTGGTTCATTGATCATAACAAGCATATGACTCTATGGGGGATGTTAATGGTGGGGGAGGTATGGTGAGGGTGCAGAAAATGTTGTATGTAGAATTCTCTGCTCCTTCCACACAATTTTGCTGTAAACTTAAAGCTGCTTTTTAAAAAAGTTCTCAATGTAAAGGTCAATTTGACTCCTCAGCAAAAAATTATGATAAATCCATATATTTGCTATATTGAAGATGTCACACTTATATCTTCTCAATTGTTTGATGACAATTAAAAGAAATTGGAATGTTTTATAATATTTCCCAGATAAAACACTTTGCATTTGGAATCAGCAAATAGGATTTTGAAATAGGTATATAAATATCCATGCTTTTAATTTCTACTTGGTTTTCTTTTCAATTAAGTTATAGGTAAGGAACCAAAGTGGTGTTAGAGGAAAAAACAAGAAAAGTACAATTAAGTTGAAATACTTTAACTGATATCAATATCATACAGCATCACATAAGGTATAATTGATGAGTGAGTACACTGTAATATCATGAAATGGTATTCTGTCTTCTGATGTGTAGAAAATATTGATGTAGGAATCTCATCTGTGTGAATGAATGATGCAGATACAACACATTTGTATTAATTCTTAAATTCAGATATATCCCAGGGGCACCTGGGTGGCTCAGTTGGTTAAGTGTCCAACTTTTGATTTCCTGATTCCTGCTAAGGCCATGATCTCACAGTTTGTGATTTCAAGCCCTGCATGGGGCTCTGTGTTGACAGCGCAAAGTCTGCTTGAGATTCAGTTTCTTTCTCTCTCTGCCCGCCCCCCCCCCGCCTCTCTCTTTCTGTGTGTCTCTCTCTTTCTCTCAAAAATAAATGACTAAACTTTCTTTTTAAAACATAAATATTCTAGCAAATTTCTCCTGTGTACTAACTCAGAAACTCAGAGCTATAAAAAACCGTCAAGTCTAAAAAGTGTGATTAAGTCAGTGATTCCAGTCTTTATATATCCCTTGTAGACATTCAGGGTCACACTTATAATGGAGCCACGCATTGTACATAGTCTTGGAGAAGTTGCTTAACTTTACCTCTTCTCTCTCACTGATTCTTATACTTGAGTCCTTATGCAGTGAACCCCTGATCTAGCAACTTAAATATAATTTTTTGACAAAATTTAATGTATATTTGTCATGTATTTCTGCTTTGTTCTGTTTCAAGACTATACAAGTATGCAATCTTATATTAGTAGAATTACATTTGTGGAACACTTACTTGTGCCAGGCACTATTTTAAATACTTTGTGTGCATTTTCCCATTTAATCCTAACAATAATCATACAAGATAGATACTGTTATTTTCTTTATTTAGGTGGGAGAGTGAATAATTTGTCCAAGATCACTCAGCTGGTGAACTGTTTTAATCACCATACTAACTCTTGGTCACTATACCACATTGCCTTTTAAAAATAACCTTGGTAGGGGTGTCTGACAGGCTCAGTAAGGAGAACATGCAACCTTCAATCTCAGAGTCATGAATTCAAGCCCCACATTGAATGTAGAGTCTACTTAAAATTAAAAAAATATATTTAACAAGAAACCTATGCACATGTATGTGTATATATATTTACTTATATATATTTATTTATTGATGACTAGAATAGCTTCAGAAACAAGACAGACAACTCTAAAATAAATTCTTCATGAAGGAAGTAATAGTAATGAATTAAAGAAGTTAATCCAAAATAACAGTTGGAGTTGTTCTTTTAAGTATAAGGAAATTGCTATATTATTGTTGAAATGAAGTATTAAAGAATGAGACTAATGCACATTTTGGAAACTTTGTCAAAATATTAATTAAATAAGAAGCTTGAGAATCAATTATATTTCAAACTCTATTCACTGTTATTTCTAATAAATAATCATAATTTTGTCAAATTTATTATTCAGGAACCTATTTGAAAAGCTCAGTTAAAAACACCAAAAGTATGACCTTCCATTTAGTCCACCTCAAAAGTATAGGTACACCTTTGAGGAAAAAAAAATCTCTTATTTTCTAACTTTTATATTCCTCAGAGCTGTTTAGTTCAATTGCTATAAAAACTTGTTGAATAAATTCTTAGTAATTGAATTATTTTTTGCTCTATTTAGCTTACAGAATGCCAAATACCTCAAACAATGTCATTAAACATGTGTTTATTTATGTCATTAAAACAAAACAAAAAAGAGCCATGTCAATTCAAGTAAATATTTTAGAACAGACATGCATAAGTTTTTGTAGCATATTTTTTAAAAAGGTTAATGCAAACAAGTAAAAACAGAGAATAGCATGATAATATCACAGTCCAATTTAGAACTGAGATCAAGAAAAACTAATACATGAGATTTATGCTATTTATAAGATAAACTAATGATGACAAATGTTATAACAATCGTCATGACACTAATCCAAATGCTTAAATTATTATTCTTCCAGAGGCAATTAGGTGAGTCTAATAATCTCTTTCCCAGATATGTCCAAGAATCTTGTCAGTGTGTAAACGTACCTCAAATCTGGCTGCCTGTTTATGTGCTAAGAATATAATGCAGTTTGCATTATAATGCTTACTTCCTGCTGCTATCTTATGTTGTATCCACATCATCCACTCTTATGTAGGAAGTTATAGATCATTATCTTCCAGCAAATCTGGTGAGTTGTTAATCTTTGAGTCTTTATTAGTCTATTTAGTGATGGACCCACAAGTAAATCAAAATTGCCTTTTCCATAGCATCCTCCTAATCCCCTCCATTGGCAGGCATTTATTGAACTAAGATAGACATGTACTTCTGCATTAATAATAACCCTTCCTATGCCTATTGTGGGACTTTTATTTTAAACAAGCATCATGTTTTTTCTGGTAATACTGAATTTTTCTGGTATGATTATAGAGACAGAATTCATGTTTATAAGGAACATGCAGAAAAGGAGCAGAGGCCTCATCTGAGCTGAGGCCTCATCTGAGTATTTTATTAGTAGTTTAAATCACATTATCTCCATTACTGCAACTGAACGCTACTTTTCTATTCATTCTCTTAATGGTTTCTCATTCAAATAAGAGACATTAAAATCAGAAATGCTTCACATACCAGTTTTTGATTTTGTGTTCTGAATTTCTACATTGTACATTTCTTACATATAAATGGAGGAAATCGCACTCCAAATACAATCGTATTTGTAAAATCAATTGGAAAATTATTCATCCTCCACAATGTGCTATCTCTTAGAAATTGACATGATTAATCCTCATCACATTCTAATGAAATTAACATTATTTTTTTTGCATTCCAAAGATGAACATATAGAAATCCAGAAAGATGAAATATGGACCATATAAATAATGAACTTAAAACCAGTGGTTTTATCTTCACAAAAATGACACAAATAACCAAGGCCACGTTAAACAGAGGGAAAAGAGAAACAAGTTAAGATAATAATCATTTCTCCTAGATACAGTCTTCACAATGGTATCTATTCAATGTTCATTACAACTTTGTCAGAAATTCTTTATGAATATAAAAGGAAATTGAACTCAACTGTGGTTAGGTATTTTTTGACATTTCAGCATCATGTCCAATGCCTTCTCTGCAGTCCTCTGCACTGCAAGGACTGGAGAGCTGAAAACTACATTTTTACACTTACTGGAAAGATCCCTCCTTATGCTTGGTAATGAAAAGACTCAGGTGAGATATGAAAAGAGTAAGAGAGGCAGGAGTCATTCTTCAGGGGCAACACAAACTCTGGAAGGCATGAGATTCTGCAGCATTTTGGGGGCATGTTTTCTGGGAATCAACTTCTTCAGGTCCATAGACAGTAGAGCTGGTCCAAAATGTCCACAGTTTTCTGATTCCCTGCAAGCTAGCAGCAAATTTAAAACCTAGCTGTATACTTTCCCATCTTTCCAATAATTTTCTAAGCATGAATTTTAAAGATCCTTCCTTTTTGAAATATCTTCCACTGATTATGTTTCTGACAAATTCTTCTAAATACGCATAGTGAGATAGTCCATGCAAGTTGTCAGAAAGTGCCATCACTTTTACAAATCAATTAGTCTTTGCCAGGACCCCACCTGGAACCCAGGGTTTCCTTTTAATGTTAGAAACTATTCAGGTCTCAATTAAAATATTTGAAATTTATCTGAATCCTCATTCAGAGCCTAGGGTTTGTTAAGCACAGTGCTCATTTAAACCGTCCGTTCCTAATGACCCAAGGCCTGTAATTGCCCACTCATATGTAACACAGTGTTACACACTGCATTTGATAGATTAATTAGTCAGATACATGTCCAATGTCCACCAGACCAAATGTCAGTGACTGTAGGACTGAACAGTTTCCAACACATTTTATGCAGAAAAATTTAAATATAGAAGTTCAGAATCTCATCAACTAATCAGACGGGGCACAAAAGTAATAATGTTTTTGCATTATAGGATTTGGGTATCATTTCTATCACTGAGAGGCTGAAGCACCCTTTGAGTTACTGATCCTGAAAAAGGTGGTTTTGTAACTTTCCCGAAGTTTACTTCATCACGATGCACTGAGAATAGAAATCCCAAAATAGCTTTTTAGAATAGCCTCTTCTAAAAGAAAAGGGAGATATGAATCATAAAAACCTCTTCCTTGTAAAAGTTAGTTTCTCCTATTGATCTTTCTGAGTATTTTCAACTAAGAAGTGCAAGGAGTTGGAAATGAGTTCAGGAAAGATGTAGTGCACCCCAGCATAAACTGTCCCCAAACAGACATTTGTGTAAAGATGAAACAAAACAAAACACAACTAAAAAATAGCCACGGAAAAATCCTGGCAGCACTGAAAATAAAATGTGGTCAGAGATCTTATTCCCCTCACCAAAGTATTAGTACCTGACTATTTTCAAGTATCTCCATTTATAAATTCAAATTACATTTTCCTAGATAGTAGATTTTTTAAACAATTAAACAGTAAATTGAGGCCCAAGATTTTGAAGTTAATTAAAAAAGTACAACTTGGCACATTCAAAATTATCTATATTCATTTTGTTTCATAAAAGCAAACATTTTATTAAGACATTATAAGAGCCAAAACAATTTAAGCAGAAACTAAAATTCTATTGGCTTCCCTTCTATCTTTTTTTTTTTCTAAAATAACCAGGGACAATTAGGCTAGTTGCCATTTATTGGACATTTAAAGCCTTCCAGGTGTTTTAAATGATTCATCTCCTGTAACACTTATGGCAGACCTGTAAAGTACTAATAATGACCTTTTCACAGCAGAGAAAACTGAGACATAGGGAGATGAAGTACTTGCTCAGGATCACACATCTAGTAAGAAAATGCAGATTTAAAACCTGGGGAATATGACAAGAGTTTTAAGCATTACATTAAGCATTACAATATATTGCTGCCACTAGATTTGTGATACCAGCCAGTACTCTCCTCACCTGCAGTTCACAGAGGAGTAATGATAGACTGGATCAATGCAGTATAGATTTATTGAGCATTTACTAAATACAAGAAACTTTACCAGATGTTGATGATAAAACTTAGATGTTTACTGTCCAATTATAACAGATAACAATGTCAACCCATTTCATCCTTCAGCTGTACCCCGAGTTATGATTGTAACTTCCATATTATAGGCTCATAAAATGTGACCTTGCTTCCTAGACACATTTAATTTTCCAGCCAAATAGGATATCTATTCCAATCCATCTTCTGTTACTTCCCCCTGGCTATCTCTAGGTAGTCCAGGGTCAGAAAGCCAATCTGAGCCAATCGGGACATTCTCTAGGAATGTAAATTTGGACTTGGGGGTTCTGACTCATTGCTCAAGGAGATGACATATAGATTTAAGAGACCTTGGTGGCACTATTTTTCTGCTTTTATTCTGAAAAATAGCTTGTCTGAAGGTGAAAGATGAAGCAGACCAGCAGTGAGAAGCAATATAAAACATAGAGAGACTTGGTGGTTTATTTCAAATTGTTTCTGGGACCCAGCTGCATCTCTGTCCATGAGTTCTATGAAGCACCCTTACATCCTAGGAAAATGTTTTTCCTTCTTTCTTTTTTTTATTTTTATTTATTGATGCTTAGGCCAGCTCAAGTTGGGTTTGTGTTATTGTCAATCCAAAATTTTGAACCATAATAGCAGAGAAACTATGGTCACCTGTGCCACAGAAAAGGATTTTACCCAGTTTGTGTTTCTCATAGAAGAATTTTAAACATGTGAAAGTATAGAGAAATTCTTTTTTTGAAAGGTCAAAATCCACTAGCTTTCTGGAAAGAAAGATAATGACCCCTAATCGGATCTCTTAGAATTCCCTATAAAGATCTCCAAACTTGGGACCCAATTTACTTTTCCATTTCATCTTCCTCTATTCCTTATTACTTACTTAAACTCCAGCTGAAATAACTTGTCCTCATCACCAAAGACATAATTTCTCTCAACTGGGCTGATATTCAGCTGGTGTTCACTGGCATGTTGGTTCGATCCAACTGGTAAGTCAATGTTCATGTCATGTTGTTTTCATAAATATTTTAAATTTCGCTTTCAGCTTCTACAAGTCTGATTTGTTACATATGGTTCCATCATTCTAGTATATCCTTCTCTAAATTGTCTCAGTGGCAAATTCCCAATCACTGATTCATTCATTCAACAAATATTAAGCACCTATGAGACATGCATTATTTTACTCATTTGGGAAACTAATGCATGCCTTACTTTTTTAAGAGGGTCATTTTGCTGTGTGAGGAAGACTCTAGAGTTAAGAATGAGGCAGGGAGACCACTTGAAGCTCTTTTAAGACCGTAGTCAACACTAGTTGATGATTGTAGCAATGCAGACTGAGGAATAGTATATTCTAAGGTAGAGCCTTTTATTAGTATTTTAAATATCACTTTTCCTATGAAGTTCTCCATTACTCTACAGAGTTATTTGATCTATCACATGTGCTTACATGATATGTAATTGATATATCTTTTTTTTTTCAAGTTTTCCAATGTCCATTTATTTTTGAGAGAGAGAGACGGAGTGCAAGCAGGGGAGGGGCAGAAAGAGAGGGAGACACAGAATCCAAAGCAGGCTTCACATCCTGAGCTGTTCAGCACAGAGCCCAATGTGGGGCTCGAACACACAGACTGTGAGATCATGACCGAGCTGAAGTCAGACACCCAACCGACTGAGCCACACAGTTGCCCTGCTATTGATATTTCTACTCTAGCCTTTGTCAATTGTAATTAAGTTATAAATAATTTCCTTTCCTCTCAGGCTTTGATCTCTTATAATTTAGACATCTTAATATTTTTATCTTTCTTTCTCAATGTCTAGCACAATGCCTAGTTCATACTACACAATTAATCTTTCTCAGCAAAAACAAGAGGATAAAATTACATGATTATGTGGAAATATTTCTAAATTAAGAATATGCATTTATATGCATTCTCTGGTATTATTGATTGGGTTAATTCTTAACTAATATGTAAGGTTAGCCTATTAATGTTATGGAAAAGCAAGAGTTAATAAAAATGATTCCTTCATATATATCTTTCATATGTTTTATATATGAAATGTAATAATAGTACCGATAATAATGTATTATATGTTATGGAGCACCTGGGTGGCTCAGTCGGTTAAATGTCTCACTCCTGATTTCAGCTCAGGTCATGATTTCAGTTTGTGAGATCAAGCCCCATGCTGACAGTGTGGAACCTACTTGAGGTTCTCTCTCTCTCTCTGTCTGACTCTCTGTTCCTCCCCTGCTCATACTTGCTCTCAAAATAAATAAATAAACTTAAAATATGTATATATTATATATCGCATATAAATATTATATAAATATTTTATACATATGTATAAAATGTGATCAAAAAGGGAAAAATACATTGGTCCTATGGTTAGTTTTGCAATGATTACCAATCCACTTCAATATATTGGCTTAAGAAAGAAAGAAAAAATCCCAAAAATTTGGTGAGAAATCTCAGAAGAAATTCCTGTTGAAGTGGGTGTCTAAATGATGGGCCACAAGCAATCAACATTTTGCTCTTTAGTCTTGCTATATTTCATAGATCAATGGGAGTGCAGTGGCAACAGTAAGTAATTAAATGAAGTTTATTTGTCCTCCCAAATGAGTAATCTACAAAACCATATTTGTTATCAGAGACAGTGGCAACTCTGCATGAACAAATTATGGCGGCACCACAGCGTTAAAGTGAGGAAGCATGATGGCATGTGGGTATCTGAGAAGTGGTAATTGCTAGTGATATCGAAATTCTCCATTATCTAGAAGCTGTGACTTGTTTTTAAACTTAGCTCAGCTTGTGACAGTGGGGAAAGATTGGCTCCCATTTGTTGGAGAAAGTCATCGAAAAGACGGACTGCCAATTTGACCGTTGACCATGAGCCCTGGCCTGGGCACGGGGAGGCTCCACGTCCCTTGGCTGTCCTTGGGATGTAGGTTCTGTTCGTCTTTCCTGCTCCCAGAGGCTGGTCCCAGGACATAGCCTTGAGATAGCAAGAGCGTGTTAAGAACATCTGCACCGTGTAAGTGAGTCCAGTTAAGGCCTCTTTATAAACTTTTACAATTTGGCAGGCAGCACACAGATCCATTTATCTCACCACTGCTCAGGACAAACCTCTGGTGTGAAGTTCCTTTTGCTTATTAAAACCGCCACCTACCCACTCAGAGTGTCTTACTCCTTTCTGTAAGAGAGTCTCCCTGCTCTCCATTTGCAGAGAACTGACTGGTTTCAGATTATACCTGGCCTGAGAGGTTTGTGAACCAACACCACAGTTTGAAGAAGGTCACCAAAGGCAAAGAAAAAAAATTAGCAGAAATAATGTATTAAGTCTGCAGGCCAGCGGAGCATAAATATATACCTGAATCATCCCGTAGATCTCAGACAAAGCCCCCAGGAAGGAGACTTACAGCAGAAACAAGTCAAAAACAGCTTACGTGTTGCATTCTAATTTCCGACTACAGATTTGCTATCTGAGATTTACTCTTTTTCCGGCATAAATTGTCTCTAGACATCAACACATGTTTTAAGAGTATTCTTGATTAACGAGATGTCATACAATATATAGTTTGGTACTTTGCTTTTTATTTCATCAAATGTCTTATGTCTTTCAATTGATATTTTGGAATAGATAGGAAGGCATTTCCCCCTGATTCTGACTCACCTGTTACTAAAGGGTATAGCCAAACAATCATCTGATGACTCATCTGTGCAATGCATTTAATTCATTTCTGCATATTAACACAAATCGATTGGCCCAAGACCTAAAAGAAATTATCAAGCTTAATGCAAACCAGAAAGCCATCAAGTACAGTTTTGAAATGCAAATCAAAATGGTTGTTCCTTGAGCTGATAATAAACCACCTTGCCCTAAATGTAGAAGGTTAAATGTACTAAATGGGGAAGTCTAAAAAAAAAAATTTGCAGGAGGATTTCAACACGTTTTTTGGAATTATTTTCAACTGTAGTCCTGACATCTTCTTTGGTTGCCAGTGAGAGATCTTGAATGAAAAACTCACATATTTCTAAATCCTTTGGAAAGCTGTTTACATTTCTTTCCATTAATGGTTTTTTAACATGAAATATATTTATCACAAAATTATACTTTTTATTAAAAACATTGCATATAAAAAAGTATCCCACCCACCTATATGTGATCACTATTATTTTCTAGATGATATCATTTCAAACTTACCTTGAGCATATACAGTGTATACATATATTATCTTCTATAAAAATAGGATTGTGCAGATATTCCCCTCTTTCTAAAAGTTATGCCACTTTACTTTTATGAAAAATCTGTATTAGTACTATAACAACTTTTTTTCAAAAAGCAAAAATCCTGTTCGGATTTCTTTTGGTTACCAAAAACAGGTATTAATGAAAGTCCTCAGCAGAAGTGAAGGGACATAGCACAGATTTTCAAAATGCAAGGGATCTCTTCCCTTTTCACCATTTTGGTTTATGAAAAGTTTCACAGAAATACTCTACTTTCAGTAGCAGGAACACCTGTACTCAATGTACTGTTTTAAAGTATTTTGGGGTACCTGGGTGGTTCAGCCAGTTGAGCATCCAATTCTTGATTTTGGCTCAGGTCATTATCTCGCAGTTGCTGAGTTTGAGTCCCTTTGGAGCTATACCCTCATAGCATGAAGCCTGCTTGAGATTCTCTCTCTTCTCTCTCTGCCCTTCTCCTGCTCTCTCTCTCTCTCTCTCAAAATAAATAAATAACCTTAAAAAGAAATAAAATTAAATAAAAATAAAAGTAATCTAAAAGGAAAAAAAATCTTCGGAGTAAATTAATTACTCTGAACCCTAATTTATAGTAATATAATTTTATTTATGTTCATATCTTTGTATCTTTATAATTTCAAGAAATGTGTTTACATTGAAAATTTCCAGTGAAACAAAAGAAGGTTATTTTAACAATACATAAATATAATTTGTATATGTATATTTGAAATAATGTTATGAAGCAGAAACTTTTCTCATATTATGTAACTTGTATATCCATTTAGTTATCTATTATCTATAAATAAATACAAATTAGAACATAGGTCAATTGTAAAGAAAAACTAATTTCTATTCCATGATAATCTAAACTAATTAGTCTTTTCCTTCTAATTATTTGTATTAATTTAAATAATCTATAGCTTATAACACAAACAAGTTGTCTGGAAATTTAGTGATAAAAATTCTACTAATGAAAGTTATGCAATTTTTATTGATGAAAAAGTTTTTTATTTGGTCAATAAATATCCCAGTGAAAATTTATTGATTTCTCTCAAACTCTAGAAATAGAACATGATATAAATCTCTGACAGATCTGAACAGTTTTCTCTCTTTAATAGTCCTATAATTCATTTATTTCATTAGATTTAGAATGCTTTTTTTTTTCTTTTCTGTGAGTTCTTCCTTTATTATACAGACAGTGTTTGTTGTTTTGCAGAAAATTTGTGATCACAAATGTTGGCTATGTAAAAATATTCAGAGCAGGGCTAATTGTTAATATCTAAAATGACTTATGTGAGCTAAAAAATACACAACTTCTCTGAGCTCCTATCGTGAAGAATGCCCTTACCTCAGCAGTTATTCATCACACACCAATTTTTACTGCTTTGAAAACTCATTACTTAGTAGTAAACTTTTACTCATTTTAGAGCACCCATCTGCCATTAACTATATGCATTATCCAGCCTCTCCACATAAATGATAAAAGCCAGGGTCCAGTTTAATGACAGTGTTGTATGGCTGGTGGTTGAAAAGTCAATCGTCATTATGGATTTTTCTGCTAAGCATCATTATTTCTGTAATTTTGAAATTCAGATGAACTAAGAGTAAAGCTTTATGCCTTCTATAAACTTTCTGGACAAAAAAAGAGGCAATATACATGGATGTTTTTATTTTAAAATGTTTTAATTCATCTTTTTCCTCTCAGATGAAGCAAATGACAAAATCTGTGTTTGTCCTTCAGGATCATTGACTCTGGCACACACATATACAAGGGAAGTTTTATGCTTATTTTAGTTGAGTATGCAGCTTAGATCAATTAGGAAAAGTTAAGTTATGGAGCAAATTAAACTTTAAAGCAATTATACAACTGAAGACCTCAGCTTATTTGGCCTTTAAATTTTTATGTAAACTCTTAATAAGTATATAACATAACACAGAAGTTTAGCTGCTAAGCATTTTTAAAACTAAAGACCATAATTTTCAGAATCAGATTAGGATAACTTAATTTTCTCTAAATAAAATAAAAGAGAAACTTATTTTAACTGCATTTGTCATTTTTTAAATTATTAATATACCTGAGAAAATTTGAAAATAAAATCCTTAATATTCTTATAAACAAGTCAACTGGACAATCTTTCTTAGAAGTGAGCAATGTATGGGATTGAAGGACTTCTCATATGGCTGGTTCAAATAGAGCACAAGAACTAAGTCCCATATCTGGGTTCTCTATCAAAAGCAACTGGTAAATATAAATTTCTAGGTTTAAAGAGACATGAAGAGATATTTCCAGTATGTAGTACACATCTTCTATTTCTGACATGAACCTAATACATTGTCCTTCACTCCATAAATGTTGTATTTTATTTATGTTTGTGATCACAATTTTATTTTCATTCTAAAATCCCTTCAAAAATCAATAAATTCTGTGCAAATCTTTAGTGTAATTATTAGAAGCAAAGAATATAAATCACACAGGTTCGTATTGAGATGTTCTCTCCTATTTACTAGTTGTCTGCAATATGGGAAGGAATTTAACATCTTTGTGACTCAGTGTCTTCAAAAGGAAAATGAGGATAATAACTTAGCTAGAAGGTTATTGTGAGGACTGGAAAATATGTCAGAAAGATTGTAGCTTTCAATTCTTATTATTGAATATGCAAAATCATGAATATTTTATTAACAGCTATTGTAATGATTATTTTTAAGAAGGAAATGTATTTGGAAATTATATTGATAAACTAGTTGTGAAATATGGACAAATTATTCTTTATGAGAGTAGGAGATCAATTTATTCTGCTTCTAAAATGTTGGAGGTAAAAAAAAGAGATCATCAAAGAAAGCAATGAGAAAAGAAAAGAAAGAATATGAGATAGAGGACTATGTGGAGGAAGAGCCAGTGGAATTTTCTCTTTATAATATGCTCAAAACACTTAAGAACCAGGGATGAATGGTGCTGAATTGTGAGTGATTTCATTACCATAGTGTAAACATTTCCTTATTTAGGAGTTTATGCCAACCAAATATTTGCTAAAGCCTGCTATACTCATTATGCTTTGTATGACTTGTTTTACTATTTTGCTTTGTGAAAAATGGAAAAGGACCAAAAATCTTGTGATGTACAAAAATGGACTGATGTCACAGAGGAAGGATCCAGGAGGCAGTCAGCTCCCAGGTGTTGGAAAATTCTAGCAACTGCTTTGGATTTCCATCTAATACAATATAGGAAACTATAATTAATCATATGTATATATAAAGTGATAGGACAATCTCCAGGTGATACTGACTTTAAGCATATAGCCATAATCATTACATCTTCAAAGCAGTGTATTGTTTTCAAGGAGTTTTTGGTACGTGATCTCGCTTGTTCTTCACCAAGCTCAATGAGGCAGACAGGGCAGGCATTCTTTGTCTCACCTGAAGTATCGGGAAATAGTCTCAGAAGATTAAGTGACATGTTCAATATGATATTGTGATATAATAAGAAATGTATATTTGGTCTTTGTCTTTGGTTGCTGACAGAGTCCCTAAAACCTTAGTAATTTCCTGAATGATAAAGCTGAGAAAAGCATCTCTTGTTATTTATGAGTCCTTTTCCACCACACGTGAGTTTATGTTAATAATGTGACTCTCAAAAGGTCTTTAGCTAGCTTCAGGATGGAGTCTGGTAACCACTCGTGATTAAAGGGTTGGAACTTTTGGTACCGCCTCCTTGTCCTCCTGGGAAAGGAGAGACCCTGGAGATGAGCTAATTACCTGCCGTCAATGAATTAATCAGTCATATCCACATAATGAGACCTTCATAAAACCCCTAAATAGCAGGATCTGGACAGTGTGTTGGTTGGTAAACACATTCACATGTCAGGAGGGTAGTGAACACTAAACTTCACAGGGACAGAAGCTCCCACACTCAGGATCCTTTCAGACCTTGCCTTATATATCTCTTCATTTGTATTCTTTATAATAAATAGTAAATAAATGTTTCCCTCAGCTCTGTGAGCCATTGTAACAAATTATTAAGCCTGAGATGGGAGTCATGGAAATCTTTGATTTATAGCCAAACCAGAAAGAAGTGTAAATAATTTGAGGACCCACTACTTGGAAATGGCACCCAAAGTAGGGGGCAGTCTTGTACGACTGAGCCCTTAGCCTGTGGGGTCTGTGCTAGCTCCAGGTAGATAGCCAAAACTCAATTCAATTGTAGAACCCCAAATTAATGTCTTCAGATAATTGGAGAGTTGTTTGGTGTGGAAAACCCCACTGTTGGTATCACAGTTTTATGAGTAGGGCAACAGCCTTTTCCTTTAACCAAGGTAAAGGAAGCTAGTAGAGCAAAAAGAGCTGAAACAGTCCAGCTTTTTTATCTCTGTAGAGGATAGAAGGTATAGATTGGAGAAGAGTACCTTGGATCTGGTAACTGTTCATTTTAGTTTACGTAAAGGTCATCTTTTATGAAACCCAAGGAAAGAAAAGAATACATGCCTCGGGGAGGGGAGGATGAGCATATTGTTTAAAAAATAATTTTTAAAGTTATGTTAAAAATAAATGAATTTATTACTTATATTAAATAGGAATGTCTTTAGAAAGAAATTGATCCTTCTAAAGGATCAAACAATCTATGTTTGATTTCAAATTTGTTGAAAGGAATCCAGCCTCAACCTAGAATGAAAACCCCTTGTTCCTTTTACATGTCAATGAGTACACACATATACTCAAAGTTCCTTATCTCCCTTCCATGACATCCAGAGTGGAATCAGTAGAGCTACGGATCATTACTCATTTATGCTCACCGCAGAGAAAAAAACTGTCTACAGGATAAAATCATTGAGGCACCTGGATGGCATAGTAGGTTAGTTGAGCATCTAGCTCTTAATTTTGGCTCAGGTCATGATCCCAGGGTCTCAGGATCAAGCCCCGCCATGCTCAGTGTGGAGCCTGCTTGGGATTCTCTCTCTCCCTCTGTCCCTCTTTCCTGCTCACACATTTTCTCTCTATCAAATTAATTAACTAATTAATTAATTTAAAAATTTATTAATGACTTTTATGTCTCATCCTCCTGAATAGATAAGACACTGGGGTACACAAAAGAACTTCTACATTATGATTCTAAGTGTATGGATTGTATTTCTCCAAGAAGAGACAAATGTAACCCCTTAAAGGGAGCATCTTGAGAGCTGAATGGTAGAATGGGGGTCATTAGGAATCAAGGAAACACTCACATTCTGAAGATTTATGCAAGAAGAAAGAAAACTTTCCTATCTGTGAAATAGAATAGGAGATAAACACCTTATTCCTTGTAAAATTATAAAAATAAACCCATGTGAATTTTAGATTGTACCCAGGATCAAGTTCACTAATACTTTCTAATTTATAAGCAAAGGACACAGAATTAAACAGGGAGAGGTCCCAGACTATTGAATGTGGCTCCCCACTTTTTTCCCTTTCTATATTGGACTCACACTCTTTGGCTCAGAATGATAGATGAAGAAAATGAGTGTGTGAATTACCTCATACTTCAGGGAGGATTTAGTTATGAAAAATTGCCATTTTTATACCTAGGTAGTACTGCAGCTTACATGTTCTTACAGGAAGCCATGCCTAATAAACCATAAATTCTAGAATTGTTTGCCATAAGTAATCCTCAACCAAGGACATTCTGCTATAACCATTCCATAGATTAGTGCTTTATTTCTGACAAATAGCATTGGTCTGTTTAATAAAGTCAATTTTCAGCAAGCTTACAAGTAGATTAGATTGGATTACCTGCTTTCTTTCTTCATTTTCAGGAGCATCTGTCCAATAACAGGAGTCATAGATCACAAACCCGCTGCTTAACTCTTTCCTCCTTATTACCTTTCCTCTTATCTCCCTTACCCAATTTCATTACTTTATAATACAGATCTCTATCTACTGTTGGGGCAATTACTTAAAATCTTAAATAATGTGTCTCCATAACTTTATATAAGATGGTCAAGGCTATATTTACAAAATGGAGGGGGAACTTTATTCCATGGCCATAGAGAAGAGTTATTCAGTTGGTCCTAAAGGCTTAGTTTTCTCCCCCTATCCTGTAGTTTATTAAAGAGGTGATTCAATTGGCCTTATGTAGGTTAATGGAAGAACAGGCTGAGTAAGGAAGATTTCTTTCTTGCAAGGTCATTTCCTGTCCTGGGAAACTCTATTACATAATTGCTTATATGTTTCTTAATCATCTTTTGCTATAAATATCTACAGTTATGGAGGTGAAATTCCTTTGCTGGAACCTTTTCCATGGTACGTCCAGTTCAAATATTATCAGGTTAAGCACATGATTCTGTTGGATGATTAAAGTTTGGGGAATTATGTGTATTGTGCTAGTTATCTGTTGTAAGTTTTTCCTCAATACACAGTATATTATATTTACATTGAATAATAGTGATTTTATGGGTTTCTATTTCTTTTTTTATTGTGCAGCAATTATCAGATGGGCATTGGCACACATCCTAAGGTGAAAAATAAATTTAAGCTATGGATGAAAAACTGGTTACAAACATGATAAGATCTGTTTTTTGTTTTTTTGTTTTTTAATTTTTTTTTTATGTTTTATTTATTTCTGAGAGAGACAGACAGCATGAGCAGGGGAGGGTCAAAGAGAGAGGGAGATACAGAATCCGAAACAGGCTCCAAACTCTGAGCTAGCTGTCAGCACAGAGCCTGATGCGGGGCTCGAACCCACGAACTGTGAGATCATGACCTGAGCCGAAGTCAGACACTTAAACAACTGAGCCACCCAGGTGCCCCTAAGATCTGTTGTTTTAACTTTCTCCTTTGTGGGACAGGGACAGGAGGGTGTAATCACCAAGATTTCATTAGTAATGGTATTCCTGTAACCCAAACTTAAGCCCAATGTTGCTTAGTCGAATAAAACTTTTACTAAAGTGATTCTCTCAAGTGTTTTATGTGGTGGATAGCAATCCAGGTAGAAGAACATCCACTGCTCCAAGACTGAAAGGAGTAGAAGTTCTATTATTCCATTTACAAGTGGTATTCCATTCACAAAACACTTCACAATAAATATATCATCAGAAAAAAAGTATTTCAGGGGTGCCTGGCTGGCTTAGTTGGTGGAGGGTGGAACTCTCGATCTTGAGGTTGTTCATTTGAGTTCCACATTGGGTGTGGAGATTACTTCAAAAAAATAAAATCTTTTTTTTTAAAGAAAGTATTTTAGAATCGTTTAGTCCATAACTTTTGAGGCTAGATTTCCTTGTTCTGAAAGAAAAAATATAGGGATCCTTGGGTAGCTCAGTCTGTTAAGTGTTTGACTCTTGATTTAGGGTCAGGTCATGATCTCATGGTTGTGAGACTAAGCCCTATGTTGGGTTCCATGCTGGGCATGGAACTGGTTTAAGATTTTATCTCTCCTTCTCTCTCTGCCTCTCACACACTCACTCACACACATACTCTCTCTCTCTCTCTAAAAAATTAAATAAATAAAAGAAAAAAGAAAAGAAAAATATACACCTGCACTTAATATTTTAATTACCTCAAGGACATAGTTTCTCGCATATGATT
Organism: Hyaena hyaena; assembly: GCF_003009895.1. Taxonomy (NCBI): domain Eukaryota; kingdom Metazoa; phylum Chordata; class Mammalia; order Carnivora; family Hyaenidae; genus Hyaena; species Hyaena hyaena. The sequence continues at coordinate 124,562 of NW_024082260.1, read as the reverse complement.
CTTCAGTAAAATATTATTGACTCAAAGTATGACATATCTCTCAAACACATTGGCTTAAAAGTGATATAATGAAGGTAACATAAATTCAATTTTTAAATATGTCTAGTGTTTACTTTTGCACACATAAATTACAGATGTAATGATATATGGGGCTTTCTGTGTATACATAATGTAGAATAAATGAGAAAGTTTAGAAAGTGTTTCTGGACTCTCCTGGGCTAAATTTAGCTAGTAGTAATTTCTTTAAAAATTGATGGCTCCAAAATAAAGTATCAGAATAAATATTTTGAAAAGAAAATAGGGATAGCAGGTGTTTGCAGTGACATTAAAGCCCTGGAGAGCAGAAAGCAAATGCTTCAATAAAGGCTGGGGCTTTCCTCTGGGAGAAGAGACTCCCAAGCTGCAAAAGGTACTATAATTATATGTTGGGTTCTCCATACCCCCACCCCCATATTTACTTTAAGACTTTTAAAGAAACACAAAATAGAGGAAGGATGAAGTTTTAGGTTTTAGTGATAATATTATTAATAATAATAGCATAAGGCAAAACAAAATATACTGCAAATTTTCTTAAGGTCTACAATCTCATTGGACTTAAGTCTCTTCATAATCTGTCTTTTGCACAATAATGTTGTATAACACTCTCAGAAAACCTCAATGGCATAGGATGATAATTTTGTTAATTTTGTTTCTTAGTCAATGAGTTAGCTGGGTGGGGCTACTGATATGGTCCAAACTTAGTTTAGCTTGGCTAAACTTGTTCATTTGTCTGAGAGAAACTTGCAGATCAATTAAGGATGTTCTTGGCATAGATTTTCCATCTGTACCCTATGTGGCCCATCCTCCAACACTTTAGACCAAGGATTTCATCATGTCAGATACAAGGGTTGAATAGAGAGAATGAAAATGTGCGAGCCCTTTTGAGGCCCCATGTCAGAAATGTTCAATCTTTTCTGTTCAACCCATTGGTTAAAGTAATAGCTCTTCCAGATTCCAAGTACAAGGCCTAGTGGAGGAAATAATCATTTTTCCCATTACTCTCCTAGGTTCTCTGGCTGGGGCCCTGTTAACAGGACTGACATACAGATTTATTTAAAGTTTTATGCAACACAGGAGACTTCATGAGGAGATGAATACCTGATGAAACTTGAGTATTTTTATACTAAGTTTGATGAAAAGTGGAAAGTCATAGGAAAATCAACAAAAAGGTAATAAACTGGAGGAAACTTAGCAAGTCCTGTTCATACAGATTCCTGTCAGTATCCCTCCATCTTCAGAGGTAAGTATGGTCCTGCTTCAGGGAAGAAGGGTGAAGTCAGAGTCCATTTAGCACCTGTCATTTCTCTTCTTCATTTTGAATAATTAAGATGCCAAGATGCCATTTTTAAGGGTAGTGTGTTCTGAATCCAATCAGAGACGATTAGGAATTGCAAGGTAAATGTTAGATGAATGGAGGCCATTAACAAGAACTATCAGTATAATCAATTCACCAAAGTAGACAGAAAGTACAAAAATGTACATAAGCTTCATCGTATAGAACAAGAGGATTGGACCTTTATCTGTGATTATTTTCCATCTTGAGAAGTCCTGCTGTATATCATATTCTGCTGAATCAAACATTTAAAACTTTTTAAAGACAAAATTTCTAGGACTCTTGGCACCCTAAAGGTGTCGTTACCTAAATGCATGGTCTGTAGTAAACGGAAAGAGGAAACCACAATTCTTCATCTTGGAAATACACCAGGCAGCTCTGATAAGCAGCAGGGCAAGGTAAGGCTCAAACAGATGTTAATGGGAGAGAGATGCACATTTTGCAATGAATTGAAGCACACAAAATTCCTCCCACACCAGGTAAAGAAAGATAAGAGCTGCAGTTTAGAGAAGACAGCATCTTCCCAGGAGGAGTGAGTCATGTGTTTTTTGAACTAAAGCCAAAAATCATAAATAAGAGTGGGGCTCTGTAATAAATGTCAGTTGATTTTTATTTATTAACCACTGTTATTTATCCAAGTTAAAATTCTTGTGAAGGAGCTCATATTTCCTTTCTACAGTTGATCTGAGAACACATTAAAATGTGGGAGAGGGGGAGGATGAAAGGTATTTATCCAGTCCATCCCACAAAATCAATCCCCTTTTAAATCCATGTCAGCAAAACCATCGGATAAACCCATCACCTGACAGCTGGTTTTTATTAATATTACCTCAGTGAATAATAACAGTAAACATGTATTGAGCACAGAGAAAAAAATGGCCATGGAGCAAGCCTCCCCACCAACACATACAAATAGATAGCACTAGTTTTCAAAGAAGTGTCTACCACCAAAATTAGTTGAAAGCTTAATGATTTTTAAAAATATACTCTAGTTTATTTGCTGTCAAAATCCACATCTAGTGCTAACTTCTTAAGGAGGTAGTTAAATTCAGAACAGTCCTGTTAAAATTTAGTCTCGTCAGATGTTTTAGCAGACATTTCCAACCCTCATGTGTCCCTTCCACCCCAGTATTTCCATAGTGCACTTCATATTCTGGATTCTACCTTTGTATCCAGTTCATTTTTTGTCTATAGCTAGTGGTAATTATTGCTGATACCCTAATCTCTGCATGTTATGCATCTCATAAAAATAACTTTACCCCAATATATAAATGTCTCCTCAATATTCACTGAGATGGTAAGAACAGTAGAGATTTCAGCAGCCTGTTAGCAGGTTCTTGGAGATAAAACTTTAAACTGCTATCCCTAACTGAAATAGAAGCCTAACTTGTTTTCGTTTTTTAAATTCTTTGTTTTTCTTATTTTTTAATGTTTTCTTATTTTTGAGAGAGACAGAGTATGACCAGGGTAGGGGCAGAGAGAGGAGACACAGAATCTGAAGTAGACTTCAGGCTCTGAGCTACCAGTACAGAGTCCGACACGGGGATCAAAACCACAAACCGTGAGATCATGACCAGAGCCAAAGTCAGACACTTAACCGGCTGAGCCATCCAGTTGCCACAAAGCCTAACTTGTTTTCCATATGATCTTAATTAATTGGTCTATTGTTCTTGGATATATTTTATCTGTTTACTCTTTAAAACCTAGGCAGAGTTTTATAAACTCACAGTCAATATCTCTACATTCAAGAAGTCACCAAATTCCAGTGGATCCAACTTTGAAATATGTCTCAAATTTAATAACTCTTAATCTCCAAGCCCACTGCCTTTGTTCAGTCCTACTTAATTTTTCCCTAGACTATTTATTATTCTGCTGCCTTGACAATCAGCCTTTAACACTGGTCCCAACCCAAATTCCAATTTAGTATTTAGACTTCTATCTAAGTTATCTAAATTCATTTTACCATTTCATAAAGAGTCCTTTCAATGAACTGCTCATAGACCATAGGATAAAATGCAAAACCCTTGGGTATGAGGCCATACTCTGCCTTATTCAAATCTGTAGTTTCATTGCCTGCCTCTATGTCTGGCAATGAAAATGTACTCAAGACATGTTTGAGAAATGAAATAAATGGTCTGCAAATTAAAAGGTATTCCTCTCTTTTGAAGATGTTAAGGAGTATTGCACTATTGTCTTGAATATTCTGTTATTTGCAGAGTCAGCTTTATTTGAACTTGCAGACTAGAAGGTCATATAAGCAGGTGAAAGAAATTCATTCTCATTTTGCTTCTCATATGTGAAAAACCAATACCGCAAAAGATATAAAAGAAATTTCTGATTTCTTTTTAAATAGGAGATTAGGAAGAATTGCAGCTGTTTAACTGTCAAGAAGGCAATGATCACAAAGTCTCAGGGAAGTGACAAATGTTTTTATCTAGAGTATACATAGGGTAGCAAAATATTTAGAAACTTACCCTAAGACAATTTTACAAGTTACAAAGGGAGTAAAAATAGGCCCCGTTGACAAAATATTTTTCTGGTATCTCTTCATGTAGCATCTTCCTGTCCCCTGCTTTTTCGCTAACTTCTGAAGATATTACCATCAACTGAATTCATGGAAATTAACATAAAGATTAACTCCTATTCACCAACAACAAACTGATAAATTTTTCCATGCCTAGGAGGACAATACAAATAATATTTCCTGAATTTTATACATGAAATAGTTACTACTATCAATCATGGAATGAGTTCAGTAAGAATACATTCTGTCTGATATTTTAGATCCTAGGAAATTTTCAATAAGACCTATGCAATCTTCTCTCTATTTGTTTTCAATAGATAGGATAATCAAGAGTATAGGGATAAAAGATTATCCCTTGTTCTAGCTCTTTCCACTGGATATTTTATGCACCTATGTTTCATGTTTCCGTATTATCTGGTGTCTACATAGGCAGGGGAAGTGTCTTGTGCAGATTTTGTAGCTCACAGAAACTCACAAAGTGTTAAGTGATTATGAACTATGTACTAACTGATTTAATTCCTCATTAGAGGATATTGAGAAAACATATTTGTTATCTGGTCCAATTTTCACTAATTTCCTTTGTGTTCCTGAAAGCAGCTCCCAATGAAACATGTTCCAATATTCAGGAGTATGGATTCTTAATAAGCGTGAAGGTTAATTTTATGTGTCAGCTTCATTGGCCATTGGATGCTCCAATTAAACATTATTTCTGTGTGTTTCCAAATGAGATCAGCACTGGCACTGGTAGATTCAGTAACATAGATTGCCCTCCTCAGTGTAGGTGGGTATCATGCAATCCACTGAGGTTTTAAAAAGAAAAAAAAAAAATGGAGAAAAGGAGGATTCACTCTTTTCCTGCCTACATACTTGAGCTAGGACATCATCTTCTCCTTCCCTTGGACTGGAATCTACATTACCTGCTCCCTTGGTTCTCAAGTCTTTGCATTAGGACTGAAATTATAGCAATGGTTCTCTTGCGTCTCTAGCTTACAGATGGCAGATCATGGGGATTCTCAAAGTTTGTAACGATGGAAACTGATTATCTCATAATAAATGTATGTATATACACACATATCTATATATCCTATAATGTATATCTTATATCTCTATATATTTATATAGAGAGATATTGGATATACTATATATATATGATAGTTCAGTTTCTCTAGAGATACTTAACTAATACAATAAACTCTAAAGGTAAGCAAATATCAGCAGGGTTATTTAGCTCAAATTTGACCCAAGAACAACTTCAGTTCTTCCTATTCCTTGGTCAACGCCTTACAATGGCTGCTCTGGATAAATATATGCATTCTGAGTTAAGCAGGCACTTCAAATGAAGGTGTGTTTCAGGAATTCAGCTGAGGAATCATAGATATTAGAGCTGGAAGGAAACTAAGGGTAGAATTTGTCTTCATCTTAAAGAGGATGAAAATGGTGCAGAAATTTAGGTGTCTTGATACGTGAACAGGTTGTCTTTTTAGTATATAATGATATGTGCTTTGATATTTAATTATATAGCTTCTAGTTCCCTCAGAGTTCATAGTTTGGAGATACATGGAACACAACTCAAATTTGATCCTTTAGGACATGAGACAGATGCAAACAATCACTAGCGAGTCCTTGAACTGCTGAGGTAAGAACGGTTGTGAAGACTGACCAGTTCAGCGAAGAGTTCTGCTGGAGAGTAGAGGCACCTGAGCCATACTTAACTTCCCATGTTCTAAAGCTTTTGCACAATACTTGTCTTAGACAGCACTCCTGGGGCTTTAGGAAGACGATGAAGCTAGAGAGAGAAATTTCAGACAATTATTCTGGAGGAAGAGACACCCTTAATTCCTGTGTTTATCCATAGCTTGGCTTGTTATTGCAATTGTAAATATATAAACTACTAACCAAAAGCATTTTGAGCATGAGAGCTCACTTTGATTTATTCTGATGCCATATTTTATTCCCTTTTACCTGTGTAAGGCTCTGTGCTAGGTGGTGGTTCCTGACTATAAAACCAGTAAACCACTACTCCTGCCATCAAAGAGTCTACAGTCTATTTGATGACCAAGAGACAACTTCAAACTTCAGTGAGCTCACATGAGGGATTAGGTTGCAGCTTTTTCATGTTTCCTATTAAACTTATGTGTAACTTTATATCTGTCCTGAAATAGAAATGTTAATGGTGAGAACAATAAGATGATATTTATTACGTGCCTTTTCATATCCTCAGATGATTTTGTTAAGCAGCTTATAAACTTGTCACTTATAATCCTCTCAACTATAGTTCGGCAGGTTGGGTATAATTATTCCCCTTTTTCCTGATAAGGATGTTTAAGGTCACTTAATAAATGGTACACACTGTTTGGAAAAATTAGAAATCCAAATTATTAATGGCAAATATAAATATTTAGGGAAAGGAAATAAGGCATATCATTTTTATTGGTTAGAAGGGAATATTTTCAGGAACAGTTTTTGAGGAATTTGAATTCTTTGCTATTTTGTTAACCGACCAGTTGGCAAAGTACTTAATATTTCTGCTAGCAAGAAATGCCCTTTTCCTAAACATCTGCAATAGAATTTCCTTATCACTCTTGTGCTCACTTTGAGCATTGTGGAAATTAATATTATTTCCATTTAAAGTTTGGTTAAAATAAATTCAAAAGCTAATGTTTCTGAAAACAGCCATGATTCCTTTTTAAAAGTGCAGGTTATGTCAAACACTAGCTATGAAAATTTGTTGAAGCATTGCATTAAGTAAGCTTCATTTTTGAAAATAATTAGGAGTAATGATAAGCCTTGCTTTAAGAGTCAACAAAGTAATTTTAAGAGAAGTTGTCAAGAGTTCATGAAAGTCTCCTGTAATGGAAAAAGGTACTCAGGGAAATTCATGTTTCTTGAGAACATGTATCATATAACTGTGGTCTATTTTACAACTGTTGCCATTAGGAGAAGTCTAAATATCTCTCATGCCAGAAATTAAAGGCTATGATTCCAGAACCATTGGTTATCACCAACAAGCCTCCCCCCATCAAAAAATGGTGAATTTGCTTTAATTACACATGAAAAAAAATCAGTTAGAATAAGAAAATATAAAGATCATTTCAAAAAATTATTTTTAAGGTATTTTATATCTTAATTTTTGTTCTAATCATGAGGACTATTTGAAGTATATTCTTTGTTCATTTAAAACAGGTTCTAATACTATACAAAAGTGGATTAATAGTTGGAAAAGTATTCTATATTCTCTGTATTTTAGCTCAAGACTTTAATGGTGAATTGAGATAACTGGATCATTAGGCCACATAGAACATGTGAACACATACTTTGAGACAGTCTGTCTTAAGGGAATATGACAGTTCATGAAGCATGAATATGTCAGCTAATCTATATATAGATGGGGCTGAAAGCAATAACCTTACCACATCTGGTGCAGAATTTAAGCAGCTTCAGCTACCAAATAGAAAGTGCTTCATCTAAGAAGGTCAAGGCATGAACTTTATACAGGAGGTTAAGAAGGTCCACAGTTTCAGTATTCATTCTCTTAAAAAAAAAAAAAAAAAAGAACTAGTATCAGCATTAAAAGAATTCAATGCAAATAAACAAAGAAAAGGCTTAAATAACAATTAGGCAATCAAAAATATAGCAGAAACCATTTTGTGTGTCTATAGCTGATGGAGGGCATAGAGGGAAAAATTAAAAAAATACTATTGAGGGCATAGCTATTGCTCATCTTTGCAAAAGAAATAACACCTATTTTAATTTTTATTCTGATTCTAATCTTTTCTGAGTATCAATATTAAAAATAGGTTTTATCAATACAAATTCATTTCCTAATTAAAGCAGCACACACACACACATATTTTGGTCCTATTTACACATGTTAATAAAGCAAAAAATATCATTTGATGAAGTATATAAGATTTTCTAAAATGTATTAGTAAATTATAAAGAATATTTTTAAAATAGATTTTTGAAATCCATATTGGTATTTTTACAGCCACCCAGTAAAAATGTTGTAAAATCTAAGAATCATGTCACTGAAAATGAAAAGCAATTTTGTTGCCTCCCAGCCTCTTACACATAGTCTCTTAATCACTGGATTAATACCAAATCCAGAGAAGATTTTGTTTCAAATCTCTAGTGACACTGCAGAGAAAGATATACAAAGAAGAAGACTCTAAAAGCACAGACAGACCCCTCTTCTGTGTTAAATTTTAGGATTTTTTTTCCAATCAAAAGAAAGTTCAGAGTTTATCCTGGACATCCTTAATGAAAGTACAGAATTTAAACTTTTCAAAATTAGACTTCTAAGAAGAGCAATTTGATTCAATTTTTGCTGTATCATGTCTATTTTCATTGGATCTAAATTGATAGTGATATTTGATTCTCCCTCCCCCACCCCTAGCAACCTTTATCCATAAGTAATAGAAACACTGAATATATGAATTGTTTTTTAAAAAAATAGTTTATTGTCAAGTTGGTTTCCATATAATACCCAGTGCTCATCCCCACAAGTGCCCTCCCCCATGCCCATCACCCCCCTTCCCCCCCACCCCCATCAGTCCTCAGTTTGTTCTCGGCATTCAAGAGTCTCTCATGGTTTGCCTCCCTCCCTCTCCCCAACTATTTTCCCCTTCTTCTCTCCCACGGTCCTCCGTTAAGTTCCTCCTAATCTTCCTATACATGCAAACATATGGCAACTGTCCTTCTCTGCCTTATTTCACTCAACATAACACTCTTAAGTTCCATCCATGTTGCTACAAATGGCCAGATTTCATTCTTTCTCGTTGCCAGATAGTATTCCATTGTATAGATAAACCACAGCTTCTTGATCCACTTGTCAGTTGATGGACACTTAGGCTCTTTCCATATTTTGGCTATTGTTGAGAGTGCTGCAATGAACATTGGGGTACATGTGCTCCTATGCATCAGCACTCCTGTATCCCTTGGGTAAATTCCTAGAAGTGCTATTGCTGGGTCATAGGGGAGTTCTATTGTTAATTTTTTGAGGAACCTCCACAGTTTTCCAGAGGGGCTGCACCAGTTTACATTCCCACCAACAGTGTAGGAGGGTGCCCATTTCTCCACATCCTCGCCAGCATCTAGAGTCCTCTTATTTGCTCATTTTAGCGACATATGAATTGCTTTTTAACAATTTTACACATTGTTTTATATCTCATATAAAATAAGGCATTCCATAAGATTTTTTCTTTACTTTCTTTTCTTTTGCTCTATTCTGTTTGTTCATCTCTCTTGCAATGTTCCCAATACATCTTCGTCAATGATGCCCCATTCTAAATCTCTTCTCCTAAATTCTATTTCTAATCCAGTAGAACTTTCTACGGTGATGGAAATGTTCTCTATCTACACTGTCCAAACAGTAGTCACTAGATGCATGGGGCCATTGAGCCCTTTTGATGTGGCTAGTGCAACTGAGAAACCAAATTTTAAATTTATTTATTTTTCTTTTTTAAAGTTTATTTAATTATTTTGAGAAAGAGAAAGAGCACAAGCAGGGAAGAGGCAGAGAAAAAGGGAGAGAGAGGATCCCAAGGAGGCTTTGTGGTATCAGCACAGAGCCCAACATGGGGCTCAAACTCAAAAACCGTGAAATCATGACCTGAGCCAAAATCAGGTGGAACTCTTAACTGACTGAGCCACCTAGGTGCCCCCAAATTTTAAATTTAAATAGCTATTTGTAGCTAGTGGATACTGGATTGGACAACACAGTTCTAGACGTTCATTCTGGAATGCCTGCTAGATTTCTTATGAATATTAACTTCAATATTAAAAGACCCAAATATAAATGTTCATTCTGTGGTCAAGGCACCAGTCCCCCCTCCCCATCAAAATGTATGCACATACTTACTAATTTCTGCCTTTCTGTCTGTTTCTCTATCTCTGCTGCTTTCATTTTCATAGACACCACACATGCACACGTACACATATATGACAGTAAACTGCTTTTTCTTTTAGGTCTTATAAGTTAAATAGTCATCCATCCCTCCTGGATATCATTCAAGTTTGACACCTAGATAACTTAGGTAAGTCACTGTTCCTGAGATATGAACTATATCACTATAATCACCCCTCCCCAAATGGTGTTTTCCTCTACCTTATACCTAGGGTATGCTTTTTGTATCTGCCCATTTCTCTGAACAATTCTTGATTCTTATCAAGACATCATCATCTCTAATTATAGCACTAACATGTGAAACATTATTGCGTGTTAATAGATATTTGTTTTCCCTAGACAAAATTCATTTTTTAAAGAATATAATTTATAGTTAATCTCTTGCCTACTATGATCTAAGAGGATGAAATATAATTTTCTTTTTTTAAATCATAGTTAACAAAGACAGTATTACTTAAACTATGCTTGATAAGCAATATAAAGATCTTGTTTTGTTTTTTAAAGATAATTTTTGGTTATCATACTCCCCTTTTCAAGTTGTCATTTAGTCCTAATTGGAATACTTATTGAACTTTATGTCCTTCTGGCTTAGGAGTGGCCATGTGACTTATGCTAGCTTCATATTATTGTTATTTCCTAGGATTTGAATCATAAAGAGATGTATTTAACTCCTATCCTTTCTGAGTTTGCTCATCAGTTTTGTCTTAAATTCTACAATCAAAAAATGACTCGTTAAAGGGTTTTGTTAAATTCAGGCCATAGTTGTCTCACCATTTAAAACACACACACATACAAGATGAAATCATTATAAAAAATTAAAATTGTATAGTCAGCACAAACCCTATGAGTAGGAGTCAAAATATATATCAGATGAAAGGGTTAATAACCTGAGAACAGGCAAATGATCTAACAGTCTAAAAACTAATTTTAAACATACGGATTTGGAAAGGATCTAGAAGTAAAAATACATAGTTATTAAAATAAAACAATAAATGGATTAGATATCAAAAAAAGAAAATATGAGAGAGAATTTATGAATTATATAACCAAGTAATTTTTAAAAATACAAAATGTAACAAAATGCCCAAAAGTTTTGGTAGCTAGAATGAAATCTTGTAGCATGTAGCTAATAGTATTTTCAAAAGGGTAACATAGAGAACTGAGGTAAGATAATGGCCAAGAATTTTCAAAATCTGAAAAAGGACTTAAGAATTATTCTAAGCCTGTAGCAGAAAAATAAAACACATTCAATATGGCACATTTTAATAAAATTGCAAAGCATTAAATACAAAGAAAATAAATAAAAAACAGATTCCCAGCCAAGAAATGTCAATTCAACAAGTGGCAAATTTCCCATTCACTGTGAATGTCAGAAGATAATAAAATAGTATCGTAATAATGGTGTGGGTAAATAATTTTCAATCTAGAGCTATTACCAGATACATTTCAACCAGCTAAATTCTCTGACCACCTAAGAATGAAGAAGAAGTAATGGCATATTTAAACAAACACAATTTAAAACTTACAGACTTCTAGAAGATGAAGGAATAGGGTTCATCAGTTAGCCAGGTTTAATTGATTGCTTTAGAGTATAGTTTTGAACCTTCTATCTACTTGTTACTTTTAAGTGACCACAGGTATTTGACACTTTATTCAATACAGTATGATTGAAACTTTATTCAGTGTGGTTATACTTTGTGGTTATACTGCGTGGGTGTGTTCTGATCATGGACACCTGTTCTTAATAGAGCTCCTCTCTTTTGTTTGTGACTACTTTGTAACAAATTCTCACATCCTCTCCAACTCCAATTTGATCACTCTGTAATTTTACTCTCCAACTCAGTAAAAGCTGTTCAACCTTTCCAGTTCAGACTGATGTCATCCTCTTTTCTACGCAGAATGCCCTAATCTTATCAACACATTCTTCCTGCTCTCCTTTGAAATATATCCAGATTCAGCCTACTTTTCATTCCCCTCACACTGTTGCAACTGACCTGGCTACATAATCTTTCTTCTAGACCTTTTAATAGACAACGATTGGTGTCCCTGCTTTCATAATCTATCCCACACATGACTATGAGCAAGATCCTTTTAATGTGTGGCTTGATGGTTATCATCAGTTTGGGAAGTGTTCTTCCAGAGCCAATATTTTTTCAAATATTGTTTCTGCCCTATAATTCTTTGCCTCCCAAATATACATGTTAGAAGTCCTCACGATGTCTGAAAGGTCTCTTACACACTTTCCAATATTTTCTATCCTCTTACGACTTCACACTTCCATCTGGACAGTTACTGTGTCCTACAATCCTGATCATTAGCCCTCTCTCACTGTACCCAATTTTCTGTTGACCCTTCACTGGAAACTTAATTTTTAATTATGGTATTCTTTTTCTGTTGCAGAATTTTCATTTTAATTTTTATAGGAATAGAGGTGCATTTGTTTTTTTTTTTTAATTGTGAAATTCTCTATCTTATCATCTACTTTCTTGAACATAGCAGTTATGGTTATTTTAAAACTCATGTCCTATAGCACCAATGACTGGGTCATCTATAAGTCCCTATCACCAGCTTTTTTCTTCACTTTGTTGCTAAATATGTTTCACAATTCTAGACTGATTACTGAGTGCTGTGCATGAAGCTTTCCAGCAATCTAGATGATGTTATCTTCCTTCATGGATAGATCACCTTGTCTTTTCATAGGCATTTAAGAGTTGGGTAGCATCATAATAATCCAGGTAGAAACAGAGCTGACTAAAAGCTAGGCATCCGTGGGTAAGCTTTTTCTGCATCTGGCTCATCCAACTCTGGGAGTTCCAACAGAGAGCCTAAAGCTCTTAAAGAACTCTTCTTTGAGGAGACGACAAAAATTCTAAATTTTGTCACTTCAGTACCACAGGACAGTCAAGCACTTTGTTGTTTTTCCATGTTATTTCTGCTTTTCTCTTAGATTATTGCCCCCTGCAATCTAACAATGTATCAAATAACATTAGTGAAAAATGACAGAAGGTTAATTATTGACTATAGGGTTTACTTCTGTCTGAGATCTTGCCCATTTTTTTTCAACTGACCTCTCTAGTTGTTCTTGGTGGAAATCTTTGTCTACTTACTACAAGGATTTTTATCTTAACTAGAAGTGGAAGTCTCCCTTGTGTGATTTTTTCAAGTTTATTTATTTATTTTGAGAGAAAGAGCACAACCAGTGGAGGGATGGAGAGAAGGAGAGACAGAATCTCAAGCAGGCTGCATGACACCAGGGCAAAGTCGGATGCAGAGCTCAAACCCACAAACTGTAAGATCATGACCTGAGGTGAGATCAAGAGTTGGACACTTAACAGACTAAGCCACCCAGGTGGTTAAAGCCAAGCTACTGAACATATTTAATAAGTAAATAAATAAATTTCCCCTGGGTACATTTTGGCCTCACTATTGCTCCTTGATCACTGTGCTATAGCACATTAGCTTCCACGCACTTCCTCAAATCACACAAAACTGCATTCAACGATATATTATATTCATTCTTAATTTCCTTACTTTACTCAGATTTCATGGTATCAGAGAAGTCTTCTCTGGTCACCTCAAAAAAGATTGCAACGTATCCCAGTCAGAGTTTATTCAGAGAAGCAAAATCACTAGGATACATACACACACTCACATATATACACATCTCTATAACAAAATGAGTTTTAGGGAGGTTTGGCCTTACATCATTGGTTGAAAATTTCATATAGGGCTTTTGCTTCTGTATCTGGTGTTTACATTTTGAAGTTCAACAAGGCAAGTAGTCAGGAAGAGAGGACAGATGTGAAGTGCAGGGAACAAAAACTGGTTAAAACATGTAGAGATGGGCTGGAAAACACAAGATGAACTAGAACCTAAGAAGACAAATTACAACCTACCTCACCATCTTCAGGTCTCCAGCCTCAAAATGGTGTTTACCTGGGGAAGCTGGCACCCTCCATCACTAACTAAACACACACCTCAGCCAGGAGTCACAGAACCTAAAGAAGAAAATCTGCCATCATCTGAAGTCACTGCAGGCCTGGCTTCTACATGACAGCGGGTAGTGAGCACACTGTGGAAGCTTCAGCAGCTCCTTGTCCCTGCCCTGACCTCTCAGGGTAACAGGAAGGTGACTGCTGGCTCCTTCTGCCTTTCTAATCTATGCCGAATGTTTCTTTTGGCACACAGTGACAGCGAACAAAGAATTCTGGGAAACAGAGTTCCAGCTTAGCTAAATGATACAAGCCCACCCTAGCCCCTCCTTGGTCAACCTGAATCCATATACATTTCCTTTATCTATACTTAGCATTTAAATAAAGATGATAGCAAGCTTTGGCAACTCCCCTTTGTATAACTGAAACTGTGCCAACTATCTTCCCCTAAAGGACTCAGAGTCCTTTTATCTGTTTGTAGGTGTGTTCATTCTTCATCTAGCTGAGACATACATCTCCCCTGATACTTTGTAACTTTAATTTTGAGAGCTAAGAGTAATTATTAGCATCACATCTTGTGACAAATGGTAGAGGAAAGGAAAAAAGAAAGAGAAAAACCTGGTTAATATATACATAAATATATCTAGGTCATTATAAGTAAGATTCATATCCACTGCAATCCTTCCTTGTACAACTAATTCCATGGTTATAGCTGATCTTTATAACTGCTTGACCCAGGTACCTTAGCTTGCTGTGATTCCTTAGCTCATAAGGAATGATCTAAATCTACCTTCTTTAAGTGTTGAAGTGTATGGACCACCATCAGACCAGCTTGTATTGGGCTATTGTAGTTTTCCTTTGATTTTAACCATGTACATGGGAGTACTGGGAAAGATCCCAAGTGATCTTTTTTTTTTTTTTAAACATTTATTTTTGAGAGACAGAGCATGGGCAGAGTAGGTGCAGAGAGAGAGGGTGACACAGAATCAGAAGCAGGCTCCAGGCTCTGAGCTGTTAGCACAGAGCCCAACACAGGGCTTGAAGTCACAAACTGAGGATTCATGACCTGAGCTGAAGTCAGACACTTAGATGCTGAGTCACCCAGGTGGCCCAGGATCTTTTGCATTACGGACATGTTCCTTCTTACCATTATGTTGTAGAAGAAACAAACCCTCCCCGTGGATATAAAGGTCAATTGTCATCTCCAGTACAGTAATCCCCTTTTTTGCTTTTTATATAAAGTTTACTTATTTTAAGAGAGAGAGACAGAGACAGAGAAAACAAGCAGGGAGGGGCACAGGGGAAGAGAGAATCCCAAGCAGGCTCTGAGCTGAGAGCACAGAGTCCTATGTGGGCTTGAACTTGAGAACTGTGAGATCATGACCTGAGCTGAAATCATGAGTCTGATGCTCAACCTACTGAACCATCCAAGTGTGCCCTCTGCCCCCCTACATTTTCTTCTTTCTTCACTAGCATGAAAAGTCCAAAGTGGCCCGGTGGTAGTCTCTTAGACATTCCAACTTCTGCTTCTAGCCAACATGAAATAATAGGGGCCAGATAAAACTTTTCTCCTGAAAATAATTTTAAAAAAATAAAAGAAAAAAAGAGAAAAATAATTTTCAACACATTGTACATCAGGCAATGAAAGATAATGATCGCCAATCTGTTTCTACTATGTCAAATCAGCTCAAAAATTTAGGTTTATTCATATTTAAATGGAAATCCAAAACTAATAACCCCAAGCTAAGTAAAAGTGACACTTGGTTTGTCTATAGCTGTGAAGAATGCACCCCTTTATCCCATCCTTCTCCCCCTCCGTGTCTATTATAGTGAAGGTCATTGCACAATTACCATTACCATTCATTCTGTCAATAAATATTTTTAATTTGCAAAACCTGTGCAGAGAGTGATGCAGAAAGAGAAAGGAAGCTTTATTTCCTAATGGAGTAAACTCAAAGTGGGTTTTTATTCCTGCAAAAGCTGTGAAATACCACACCAATCACCTTCAAACCCACACCGTGAAACTACTATTCCCCGACTGTTTTATTCTCTTTTAGAAACCTGTGAAGAAAAAGTGGTATGATGGAGTTAACCCTTGAATTGGTCTTCTGCAGCATGCAAAATAAGAAAAAGAAGAAGAGGAAAAAGAAGAAGAAGAAGAAGAAGAAGCAGAAGCAGCAGAAGCAGCAGAAGCAGCAGCAGCAGCAGCAGCAGCAGCAGAAAGCACTCAAAATTCTCTGTGTTTCATCTTTGGGAACAAACTCTTGGAAGAAAATCCATCAATGACAGTTATTGATTATTTTCTATGTTGAAAGCTATTCAATTTTTTCTGGAGCTTTTTATGTTATGAATATACAAAGAGGCACCATATAGATTTTCCATACTCAAAACGTTCATGAGCTTGCTGGAAATTCTCTTTTCTTTTCTCATTTTTTCCATAAATGTAGCAGAGAGACTGTTTCCAGGACTTTCCAAGTAGTGTAAAGTCATTTAACATTCAGTAACAAATATTTTATTGAAAATCTATTATGAGTCAGATATTGTTCTGGACTTAAGAGATACAACAGTGACCACAAGTGTGAAAAACATCTGCCTTTATGGAACTTCTATTATCATAGAAAGAAAATGATTTGTTTAAAAGTAGCAGAGAAGACTAGAAACACAAATTAACCAAAGAGATGATTAAAGGGAGAATTATGGCTATCAAATAAGAAAAGGAATATTAACAAAAACTTTGATTTAAAATTTGACAAGCCAAAACCATTGGGACCCACCCCTTTCCTCTGCATTGCACATTTTCTTTTGTGCACAGAATAGCTCTGAAAGCCTTTGTATAAGATCATTTGAATGATAACTTTCTTGTTTTCCTTTCTGACCCTATAAGTTGACTTAGAAAATTATTTTCACTATTTCTCTGTTAGAAATCAATCTCTCTGATTTGTACAATATAGGTATGCAATTTTGTAAATAATTTAAATGCAATTTTATAAAACCCTAGTGAACATAAGCTTATGAGTCAAACTTAGAAGGTAGCTTTCACTGTGGTTCCCATGATGTGATAGATTTAAAAAAAAAAAACTGCAACAAAATTAGTAACAAAATAAACAAATGATGACAACAAGATCTTTATATTCTTTAAATGCTTTATGTCTTGTTTTATAAGCCATCCAAATATGCTACCCTGTCTGGACTACTAACATGCTAATTTAAATGACCTAAGAATTTTGTTCATAGAAAAAAAGTCACACTCAGTTTGTTTAAAAAGTTCTCTTCAAATGCCTGGGTGGCTCAGTCAGTTAAGTGACCGACTCTTGATTTTTGCTCAGGTCAGGATCTCACTGTTGGTGAGATCGAAACCCTCATCAGGTTCTATGCTGATAGTATGAAGACTGCTTGGGATTCTGTCTCTCCCTCTCTCTCTGCCTCTCCACAGCTGGTGCTCTCTCTCTCTCTCTCTTTCTCAAAATAAATAAATAAATGTTAAAAAAATAATAAGTTCCTTTCTTGTATTTGAAATTGGATTCAATGTCCGTGTTACATAATACATCATATTTTTCATCTACACATAACAACAAATATTTATCAGTGTTTATTAGACAAGAGGTTAAATTTTGGGGAATAGTATTATCTCTCTTTTGCTAAGATCTGTAGAAGAAAAAACATTTAAAATTTGGTTTGGAAAAGAAGCTACTTGGGTGAGAAAATGCATAAATTACTTACAGGAAGAAAATCATAGTCTTGATAAAATGAGAAAGTGGTTTATTATAAACAACGAGACTAAATCTTGTTCTGAGAAAACAGTGGTCCATCCACGAAGAGGACAGTCAGTCAAGAGCCTTGTAACATTTAACCAGACATTTCTGTCTTTGTCTACCTACTCTAACAATTCTATTTCTGAACACTCTTTCCCATAAATAATTCTACTAAAACAGGAATATTTGAATTAATCTGTTAGAGTCTTCTTTTTGCCTTACAGAAAGTATTAAGATACCTTAATACTTTGAAGGGTCCTTATAATTAAATTCTCCAAAGAGGCTTTTTTAAAAACTATATAGGATCTAATACAAGCAACACTAAGGGAACTAAAATTAACACACTTTGGCTTTCATTGAATTCATTTTTTTTAGACATTAACTGAAGACCACTCATTTCTCTTTGAAAAGAACAATCAAAAAAATTTTTAAACAAGTAAAGGAAGAAAATGTTATCTATTTTCATAATTTAAAAACATATACAGCTAACTTCTGTCACTTGTTAATTATTACTCATGAAATTATTTCATGCATGTCTGAAAAATTCGACAGCTAGTTAGAAATAGAGCATTACTGCAATGACACTTATTCATTCAAAGTGAGATTTACTGAATAACAAAAAGGAAGGAGACATTTGTTAAGTAGTAGAAAAGCACAGTTTCCCACCCGTGGGAACTTTGCTTCTACATTATTCCCAATTCACTTTTGAAGCCTTTTTCTTTTACCACCCTTAAGTCATATGTCTTTGAGATCTCAAAATCTTAAGGAAACCAAAATCTCTGAAGGTATTCAAGCCCCCTAAAAGCAAACTCAGATATGTGATCCTAATGTGAGTTCTTTAATCTTAATGAAAATTTTTCCCTATAGTAAACACTCTGTAACCCAAATATTTACTTTCTGAATTTCCCCTCCTACCGAGTCAGTCATGTGTATTTTCCCAGTAGATAATTTCTTAGCGTTAGTACATAGAAACTCAACAACTCAGGTCAGGAGTGTTTAGTCAGAATCACTAGGAGAAGCAGAAAGAGTTAGTTTAAACAGGGAAAGATCAGAATGAAGAAGAAACTGAGAAAAAACATAGATGAGGTACATCCATTGTTCAAGAGGAAAAAAAAAACCCAATAACCTTGGTTACTAATGCATTTCCATTTCCTCTCTCCAGTTTCTTGAAGAACTTTATTATACATTCTCCTTGTAATAATAATAATAGAAGAGCTCCTCACTGCTACAACTAATAAGAGAATAACTAGTCGTATTGAGGGTTTGCCATGAGACAGGCAGTATTCTAAGCACTTCATATATACTAACTGATTTAGTCCTCATATTAAATTGGTGAAGTGGTTACTTTAATCACCTTTATTTTATACATGAGGTAAATGAATCATAGAGATTCATGAAAATTGCCTAATGTTACACTGGTGGAGCTAGGATTTAAAACCAAGAAGTCTAGTTTCAAGGACTGTGCTGTGTTCCTATGCATTCAGTTTTTAATTGTTTCCTCTGTGGGTTTCTATTACTTAAAACCAAGTGACTTCTACTTTAGGATACAATAGATTTCTCATACACAGATTTTACCAATCTACCTAAAAAAAAAAATAATAATCAATATGGATAGAACAATTATATTCAGGACCCTAGACTTTAAGCTATAAAGACAACTCACTCTTGTAGGAAACAAATGAAATAAGTTCAGCAACTACTTGGTATATTTCTCTGCAAAAGTTCCCAGGCTGTGGTGCTGGAAAATGGAAAATCAAGGAGGGAGTAGTCAATGCCTTTAGTGGAAGACACAGACCTGATAGTTCAAGGACCCAGGGGCAACTATAGTCAGCAGGGAAGAATATTTATAAGTTGAGAGCAGAACAAGGAAAGAACTCTGAAAACCTGAAGTGTTTTCAGACGCTTGCAGCATTACACAGAGCACTGTTCAGCACATGTGGGAATCCATGTAAAGAACTGCCCAAATGGATAGAAAGGACAGTACCTAGAGCCCAGATGGTACAAGAATAGTTCCTGCTATCCCAGTTATACTGGAAAGCTCCATAGTTCACGCAGAACTGGGTAGTACACCTAGAAGCACCTTTTGTCAGTCAAGGAGGTGATGATTCCTAGACTAATTACTGCTCTTGTCCAACATAAAACAAAATAAAACAAAACAAATACATTAAAAGAAGACCCAAAAGACTCCAATTATTTAAAAATAATTTAAACAACTCCAAGAAAAAAAAAAAGCTCAAGAAAATGTATATGATTACAAAAATACTCAGAATTCAGGCAAAATTGCACTCAACAAGGCAAAATTAACAATGTCTTGCCTCTAATAAAAAATTACCAAGCATGGAAAAAGAGCAGAAAAATATGACTCATAATGAGGAGAATAATTGGTCCATCCAAACAACTCAGAACTGAAAGAAATGCTGGAATTATCAGGGGAGCATCATAACACTATTATTATTATTATTACACTGCATACATTCAAAAAGCTATAACAATGATTAAGTATCCTAAGTAGAGACATGGATCATATTTTTTTAAAGGACCAAATCTCTTTGCTACAGATGGAAAATATACAATACTGATTTGAAAAATGCACTTGATGGGATAAAGAAAGACCAGACATTGCAAAACTTAAGTTAGTTAACTTGACAACATAGCAATAGAAACTACCGAAAATGAAATACAGGGAAAAAAGAAGACTTAAGACAATGAACAGAGAGCATCAGTAAACTGTGGTACAACTTCAAGTAGCCCAATCTCTAAGGAAATTGAGTCTTCAAAAGAGAGAAGGAAAATTGTAAATATATTTATTGAAATAATACCCTAAAATTTTACAAATTTGATTAAACAATAAGTGCACAGATTCAAGAGAGTCAACAGGCTACAAATATTAGAAACATGAAAAGAACAACCAAGCAACAAACAAAAATACACCAAGACATATTGTAACCAAATTGCTCAAAGCCAATAACAAAGAAAAAATCTTAAGGACAGACAGGAAAAAAAAATGTTACATATAGGGAAACAAAAGTGAGAAAGATTTCTTATGACAATGAGTCCAGAAGAGAGGAAAATATTCTTAAAGTATTAAATGCAAACAAATGGAGCCAAACTATAATTCTATATCTAGAGAAAATATTCTTAAAAATAAAGGTGAAATAAAGACTTTTTCAGACCTATAAGAATTGAAAGAATTCATCTTTAGGAGAGTACACTGTAAGATATCTTAAAATAAATACTTCATGCAGAAGAAATATGGCCCAAGATAGAAATCTGGAGCTGCACAGGCAATGAAGAGCACTTGAAATGGTAAGTATGTGAGTAAACAAATATTTTTGTTGTTGTTGTTGTTGTTCTAAAAAGCTCTTTAAAAGATTAGTGATTGAGCATTGGTAATAGCAGTAGTATCTGAGAATCTATACACAACAGTAATATCAAAACTGGAAGGAGAAAAATGAAAGTATAGTTTTAGAAATTTGTAGATATTAATGAAAGTGATATGGTTTACAAGGAAATAGATTCATTTTAAGTTAAAAGTATATACATTAGGGGTGCCTGGGTGGCTCAGTCAGTTGAGTGTCTGACTTCAGCTCAGGTCATGATCTTCCGGTTCGTGGGTTCGAGCCCCGCGTCGGGCTCTGTGCTGACAGCTAGCTCAGAGCCTGGAGATTGCTTCGAATTCTTTGTCTCCCTCTCTCTCTGACCCCCCCCCTGCTCACCCTGCTTCTCTCAGAAATAAATAAAACATTAAAAATTAAAAAAAAAGAAATATCTTGCTGACGTTTTAATTTGTATAATCTCATATCTAATTTTAAAATTAGTAAAAGTAATGTTCCAAATCTCTTCCTACATATAAACATCTACCTACACATACCTTTTCTACTCTAACCTTCAAGCCAGATCTTCATTCCCCCCCTCCGCATCCCTGTGGATTGATTCTCTTTGTCACCATCTTCCAATTTTCCCAGCCTCAAAATCTGTGAGATTCCTTTCTTCTTTTTGTTTCATATCAATTTACTCAAATTCTGTTAGTTTATGGTTTTCAGTGTTTTCAACCCTTCTCTTGTATCTCTCCATACTGTCTTTGTCAAACTCAGATCCCTTGTCATCCCTAATTCTTACACATGGAGGCAATGTGTTCTCCACTTCCATTCATGCCTTCCACTCTGCTTTGGTCCATTCCTCCTCTCAGCCTCTTATTTGAAAACCTGTTGTATCTGCTCATTTCCATCAGAATCCTTAGCTGGATTTCCAGGTCCTCTACAATTTATTCTAATTTACTTTTCCAAACCTGCCTCTCATTACTTACCATCATAATCCGTCTATTTCACCCAGACAGTTTTTCTCATTATTCAATATCCCTTCTTAGATCTTACCTCTAAGCTGAAGCTCATACTATTTCCCAACTTTATTCTACTTCAGTCTTGTAATTTCATTCAGTTCTCAGTTTCAATCACAGCAACATAGACAATTTAAGAAGTAGTATTAAAATGGAATTCAAGTTTTTTGGCCACTTTCAAATCAGATCAAGTAATCTTTCCCAGGTGATGATTTAAGTAAAAAATAATCTTTTTGTTTAGGAGGTTTTGTTTGGTCCCCAAGATTTTATTAGAGTGAAAATGGTTTCTGCTTTTTATGGGTAATAAAATCCACATAAATGCTACCTGGTTAACAGATTCAGAGATAATATAATTTTGCAGGGAGATCTAGATTTCAAATGGTATTCAATTTTTATACCAGATGTTATGTGCTACTTATCTGAATAAGGTATAGAGTGGCTGATAATAACTGAAGAGGGACTAAAGAGAATTAAGTGATGGAGTTTAAAATTTTAATTGAAGTATATTCTGTAGATAATATTCAATCAACTATTTCAGTATGAGAAAAAGGTTGCATACTTGGAAATGATTATTAAAATCCAAGTTTCTTTTATTCATTAAGTTGGTTAAAATATCTTCTCATTCACAATTACAAATAACCTTTTACATAGATCTGACTTTATTAAATGGCATACATTCCTACTGATGCTTGAGGACATAGGAGGACTTAACTATGCGATGTGATTTATTAGAAAACGGTGAATACTCACTTTAAAAACAGGACCAATTCACTCATAAGCAAAGTAAACCCTTTCCTGACAATTTTAACAATTTCAAGGTCTGTTCCTGTCTAGAGAGCAATGAGATAGGTATGTAGAAGCTCTAGGCACATTCGTTAATGCTTTTATTGTGTGAGCTTAGAATTAACATAGTGTTGGGATTGGCTCAGTATATATTGAAGGGAGTCAAAGAGAAAATGAAGACCTTTTCATAACAAAGGATGTATAGGATATATAGTAATTAGTATTATTTTTCAAAATATTTCCTGCGTGGGAGAGATTTATAGTACCTTATGCCATTAATTTTGGCTTGATTGTGTGACTTGAGATGCACCCCTCCTTTGTGGGAAGGTTTAGTTTTGTCTTGTTGAATTTAAGAGAGGCCATTTGACTTGCGTTGGCCAATAAAATATCGCTAAATAATAAATGTGTGTCCCTTTTAAGAAAGCTTTAGGAGTTTCTGGTTCACCATCTCATGCTTTTACTCCTGGCATGAGACTCCTGGATGGCAGTAGTTTCATCAACATTGAGCTGGAATGCAGGCAATATAGAAAAGAACTGCAGCAGACCCTCAACAGGTACACAACAGAAAGAAAAAATGTGTTTTGTAAAATACTAAGATTTTGTGGTTGTTTATTTAGTGCAACGTAACCTAGTCTACTCTGGCTGGAGCCTGACTAATACAATGAATCTTATTCTTTGGACACTTTTTTTTTTATAACTAGAATGTAATGTGTTGTCAGTGGAAGTTGTATCAATGTACATTTTGTACAGATGCAAATGATTCCATGTTTCCAATTTTATTCCAATATTTGATAAAAGCCTTATTAATTTACTTTTTCAACAGGTGATACATACATATGTATATAATAGTGTGCAGTGAAAAGTCTCTCTTCCTTCCTGATTACTCCTCTGTTTATCCCTCCCCTCTCACCATGGAAATCACTGTTATGAACTCTTATATATCTTTTCAGTTTCTTTATATTGAAAGAAACAGATACAGACCCTGATTTTCTCTCTGTTTACACAAAAGGTGGCAAACTATGTACATGGTTCTGTACATGATTTTTCACTTATCTTATCTTGTAGACTTACTTATATCTTGAAGACTTCCCCTATCAGTACACAGGTAGCTTGCTTATTGCTTTTTAGCCACATACCATCCATTCTGGATGTATCATAACTCATTTAAACCCTTTCATTCTGATGGTATTTTGGGTGGCTTGATTCTTTAGCCATTACAAACAATGCTGTGACAAATAAACTTGTACGTATGTCATTTTGCATATGTAGAACCACATATGTAGACTAGATTGCTAGAAGCAGAATTGCCTGATCAGAAGTATGTGTGTTTGAAATTTTAATAGATGCTGCTACATTTCTGATTATAGAAATTGTAGTAGTTTATACTCCCACCAGCAATGTATTGAAGTCTTGGATTCCTTCACTTCCTTGCCAAAGGTATGTCACCAAATATAGGAATATTTACAAATCTGGCAGGTGAATAATGGCAAGTGAGCATAGTTTTAATGTGCATCATTCTTAGAAGAGAAATTGCTTATGACTCCCAGCAATGTAGTAAATCCTCTTTGCTGGTGCCTGGGACACTTGCTTAGCAAGTCAGCCCTGCATCAGGCTCTGTTCAAATTCAATTTCTCCTTTCCTTCATTGGTTGCTACTATTCTAAATTCTTCTCTGGTTCTAATTTTTTCCTTCCTCCCTCCCTCCCTCCCTCCCTCCCTCTCTCTCCCTCTCTCTTTCTTTCTTTCTTTCTTTCTTTCTTTCTTTCTTTCTTTCTTTCTTTCTTTCTTTCTTTCTTTCTTTCTTTCTTCTTTCTTTCCTTCTTTTTCTTTCTTACTGTTAATTTTTTACTTTGAGAGAAAAATAGAGTGCATGAGGGAGGGGCAGAGAGAGAATCCCTAACAGGCTGAGGCTGACACCAGGCTGGATCCAACCAACCAGTGAGATCATGACATGAGTTTAAATCAAGACTGGGACACTTAACCGACTCTGTCACCCTGGTGCCCCTGATTCTAATTTCTAATGTCTATTTCTATGTTTTTCTTTCTTTGGCTTAGTGTTTTATTGATTAACTGGAATATAAATATCCTTATGGGGGTACTTTACAAAAAATCAGTCTTCTACAAAATAAATAAATCCATCGGTATCTTTTCTAATAGGATTCTAAATGTGAAAAGTCAGGAGTATCAGGCTTACATCTGGAGAGAAGAGGGGAAAGGAGAACATAGAGAAAATGCTTGGTAGCACCAAAAGAAACCTCTGCCCCAGGAAAATTATTTGTAGGACTGCCTCTATTTGCTACTCATCTGACCTTGTACCTATAAAGAACTTGACTTCAAATATCTGTGTCTCCTCTTCCTTTCTAACTCACTCCTCATTGTACTTACTAACTCCAAACAACTGATTGAGGAGCTTAGTTGAATGTAGCCATTCCAGGGCAGCAAATTTAGCCTAAGATCTGGAGAAAATGAAACAGCATTTATAACCTATAGGTTTGTAACTGGTTTTTTTTTCTTCTTTATTTGTAAACTGCATGATGGTTATTATCATGTAGTCAAGATTCCTGGTTTCATATTTATTTATCACTAATTCCTGGCTGTGAGCTTTACAATTTATTACAAACTGGTTCTTTCTCTTCTGCCAGAATAGTTGTTCCTCAAATTGTATTATGAACAAATGAAATTCTCTCTAAAAAACACATTGTTACATTTTCTGCATAGCTGTTCCACAGTCAATATTTAAGTAATTGAAATCTCCCAAGAGCAGCATTCTGAATTTTCCAGACCTTTTCTGGTCTTTACAAATAATTCACAATTTGATTTCACTAATAATTTTTTCAGATCAATAGGAAACTAGAAGCACCTTGTTCTCTTTTTCAATGTTAAATTTTATCTGGATAGTAAAGATTATCAGTCAGTTAAGATGTTATGCATGTATCCATCTGGTAGTTCATAGCTTTTATTACAGACCCCAGCAGAATGTCAAAATGTCTATGCCAGGGAATATAACACTCATTTTTAAGATGTACAAAAATTTTAATGTCAATGTCCATAAAGTAAAAATGTAAATTATCCTTAACTTATAAATATGTGAGTTTTTGTAACCCCTAGGTGTCCTCAAAAGCATGAATAAGGTGCATGTTGGGTACTTTAACAGAAGGACGGTCATGATGAAGAAAAGCAGTGTCTCATGCTTTACTTGTATTTCTCACCTTGCTTCCCTGACTCTGAACATACATTATGAGAATCCAATGTAAAGAAATGTTTTCCTGGGCAGGTGATCCCACTCTCCTGCTCCCTTTCTAATTTTGAAATGGCCATGGTTGTTGTCGACAAAGCCTTTCTTTCTAAAGAAGTCATATGTGTCTTTGATGTAATTTGCATATTCACCCTCAAGAAAAGAGCATTTTCTTATCACCACCTGGGACAGGAGGAGAGCATGAGAATCCCCTCCCAGACTAAGATTACTTTATATCTCCACAGCGTGATGTTTGACTCCTTCATACGTTCTTATCATATGTTCATATAATAGTTATGTATCTGACTTAATACCCTTAGGTGTAAGCTTTTGAAGAAAAGGTTTGGCTATTTCCTCTAGAATTCGGTAGCCAATACTTTATAATATATAAGCAATGAACAGTTCTGTGTTCATTTTTATTAAATAGTTAATGCATCTCTAGGTTTGATTGACACCACCTTGTTTCACTTGTAGGCTATTGGTTTGTGAGCAACCACTGGTAGTGAGCAACATATTAATGTATTTATAAATTTATATCTATATTTACATTTTAGTCATTATTTAAGAATTATTCAGTATCAGATCTTTATATTTACCTGTAACTTAATATTAGCTTTTAAGATAGATATTTTGTTTTATAACCTATATAACATTTATTTTAGTAGAACAAGCATAATATTTATCAATAAATAAATACACATGTATTTGAAGTGTGGACTCAGAATCATAAAATGTTTGGAAACTATTGTCCCAAAATACGATACATGATGAGGATGAGGAGTTAAACTTCTAAGAAGAGTCGGTTTGTAGGAAAAGCACATAGTGTTAGGATTGTTAGATCTACTTCCTTCTTTTTTTCTGGAACAAAAAAAGGTAAAAAGCTCAAATGTAAATTTCAGAGGAAAAAGGTATACTATTACCTTTAAATTGCAAGTAATTTCATTCTATATCCATAATGCCACTTTTCTCTTTTCCCATTAAGGAATTACAAAAGAAGAAAAATGATGATATGACATTTAACATGCAGGCAGGAATCCTAACAAGAAAGTCTGCTCAAGTCTACTTAAGTGTAGCCCTGAAGCAGAAGGAACTCCGTAGAAACAAAGTCAGATTGTGTAAAAATCTGGATTTGTATTCTCTGTAGTAATTTTGTGGCTCTGAGAAAATCACTGAGTATCTGAGCTTCTCTTCCCTAACCTGAAAATGAAGAACAGATATATAACCTCTAGACAAGGCAGAGTTATTTGGTGACTAAATGGAAGTGAAAATATAAGAGTGAAAGGAAAATAAGGGTTTTAAAAGTAATATTTTGTCATAGTATTTGGAATCAACATAAGAAATAATCCAGAATTAGGAGGGTTATTGAATGAACCAGACAAAACAGAATAAAAATATTTTCTACAATCTTCAGATAAGGTTCTGGGTTTATTTATTTGAAAACCTCTATTTTAAAATATTTTTTCAGAGTAATACTAATTTAAATAAAATTTAAAATAATTTATAATAAAAAGTTCTGTTCAAATTATATTTAATTGGAAATATATCTTCACACTCTGTATGATGATTAGGTGTTGCCCCTGCTGCTTATTTGCTAGCTGAATTTGAGCGAAACAAATCATAGTCAAAGATTTTAAAAATGTATACATAGGGCCAGGCTCTAACATTAAAGCATGTAAGAAGTTATACACTGGTAAACCTATTCTGTAAGAATCTTTATATCACTTTATATTTTTAATACACTTAATTTTTTGAGCAATTTTAAGTTCACAGCAAAATTGGGCAGAAAGTTACAGAGATTTCCCACATACTCCTTATGCATACACATGTATAGCCTCCCTCACTATTAACATCCTATGCCAGAGTGGAACATTTGATATAATCAATGAACCCACATTGACTCATCATTATCACCCAAAGAACACAATTTATGCTAGGCTTTAGTCTTGCTGTTGTACATTCTATATATTTTGACAAAAATATAATGGCATATACCCACCATTGTAGTATCATGTAGAATAGTTTCACTGCTTTAAAAATCTCCTGTGTTCTGACCATCCATCACTCCAGCCCCTTGACCCCTGGCAACCATTGGTCTTTTTACTGTCTCCGTAGTTTTGCCTTTTCCAGAATGTATTCGAGTTGGAATTATATAGCATAAAGCCTTTTCAGATAGCCTTCATTCACTTACTAACAGGCATTCCTGAGTTTAAGTCATATGCATTACTAGGGTTTAAGTTTCTTCCATGTCTTTGAATAGACATTTTTCCTAAGAAGACATAGAGATGTGTAACAGACACATGAAAAGATGCTCAGTATCACTCATCATCAATGAAATACAAATCAGAACTACAATGTGATATCACTGCACACAAGACAGAATAACTAAAATGAAAAACACAGGAAACAACAAGTGTTTGCAAGGTTGTGGAGAAAGGGGGACCCTATTACACTGTTGGTAGGAATGCAAACTGGTGCAGCTAATATGGAGAAAAGTATAGAGGTTCCTCAAAAAGTTAGAAATAGAACTACCCTACAATCCAGCGTTTGCACTATTAGCTATTTACCCAAAAGATACAAAAATACTGATTTTAAGGGTTACATGTCCATGTTTATAGCAGCATTATCACCAATAGCCAAATTATGGAAAAAGTCCAAATGTCCATCGACTGATGAATGGATTAAAAAAGAAGTGGTATATATTATACAATGGAATATTACTCAGCCATAAAAATGGATGAAATCATGGATGAAGCTACAGAGTATTATTCTAAGTGAAATAAGCCAGTTAGAGAATGTCAACTGTGATCACTCATATGTGAAATTTAAGAAACAAACAAATGAACATGGTGGAGAGAGGTGAGCCAAACCAAGAGGCAGACTCTTAAATGTAGAGAACATATTGAGAGGTTGCTGGGAGTGGGGGTGTGGGGGTGGGAGGATAGGTTGAATGAGTGATGGTTACTAGGGAGGGCACTTGTGATGAGCACTGAGTGTTATATGTCAGTGACTCTATGCTTCTAAACTTGAAACTAATATTACACTGTATGTTAACAAACTGGAATTTAAATAAAAATTTTGAGAAAAAAACTTCCTCTATGTCTTAATACCTCATTTCTTTTTCATACTAAAGAATATTCTGTAGTCCAATTGTACCACATTTTATCTATTCACCTACTAAAGGATGTCTTGGTTGCTTCAATGTTTTGGCAATGATGAACAAAGCTGCAGTAAACATCTATTTGTAGTTTGTTATGTGCACGTAAGTTTTCAACTCCTTTGCTTTTAAATACCAAGGGATAAGATTAGGGGATCATATGGTAAGAATATGTTTAGTTTTATAAGAAGCCACCAAACTGTCTTCCAAAGTATCTGTACCATTTTGCCTTCTAACCAGCAATGAATTTTAGTTCCTGATTTTTTACATCTTTGTAAGTATTGAGAGGTCATTGTTTTAGGTTCAGTCCATTTTAATAGGTACCTCACTGTCATTTAAATCTGCATTTCTCTGATGATATACAATATTGAGCACCTTTTTATATTCTTATTTGCTATCTGTATATCTTATTTGGTGAGATGTCTCTTCTGATCTATGGTCCATTTTTTAATTGGACTGTTCTTTTTTTATTGTTGTGTTTCTGGTGTTCTTTATATATTTTGGATAACAGTCTTTAATCAAATATGCATTTTGCAAATATTTTCTCCCAGTCTGTGACTTGTCTTTTCATTCTATTGACAGTGTTTTTGCAGAGATATTAAAATATCTAATTTTAATGAAGTATATCTATTAATTATTTTTTCATGAATCATGACTTTGGTGTTTTATCTAAAAAGCTACAGCCGGGGGCACTTGAGTGCCTCAGTCAGTTGAGTGTGCAGCTCTAGTTCAGCTCAGTTCATGATCTCACGATGGTGAGATTGAGCCCCATGTTGGGCTCTGCACTGAGTGTGGAGCCTGCTTAAGATTCTCTCTCTCCCTCTGCCTCTCCCCTGCTCTTATGCTCTCTCTCTCCATCCCTCAAGAATAGAAAAGAAAAGAAAAGAAAAGAAAAGAAAAGAAAAGAAAACAAAATAAAGTAAAATAAGATAAAATAAAATAAAATAAAATAAAATAAAAAGGTTATTGCCAAACCCAAGGTCCTCTAGATTTTCTATGTTATCTTTTAGGAGTTTTTGTGTTTTGTTTCAATTAGGTCTATTTACAATTCATTTTGAGCTAATTTTTGTGAGAGGTATAAAAACTGTGTCTAAATTCAATTTATTTATTTTTTTTTAGAGATGGATTCAATTATTTTTTGCAGCATCATTTGTTAAAAGACTACTTTTTCAGTTGGTCCAGGGTTGTGGGTTATCATTAAGCTGATTAAAAGACTATTTTTTCTTTTATTTCCTTTTATTCTTTGTCTATGGTCAGTTGACTGTATTTTCATGGGTGTTCGGATCATTTAATTTTTATTATTAGCATGCAGTGCATTTAAAGATTTTCCTTGGATTTTTTACCTGATTCTCTTAACTATAAATGAGAATATTTAGGCCTAGAGACTTTCTAGAGCTCATTTACCATGTGGCCAAGACAAGAAACAATGGTTTTTGATTTCCAGTCCAGTGACTTTTTTTCCATTCCTGTCCATTTTTTAATCAGAATTCTGTCGTTATAAAATTAATCTTTATTTTGCTGATGTAACACTATCGTTTCTATTTTAGACATTAGTTTCCAATTCATAATATGTTACATTACTTTGGCTAGTGACCAAATACTTCAAGAGTGTCAATCAGGCTGTTGTAAGGGACTTCAAAGTTTCTAAAGTAATTAATTCCATAAGATCTCTGATAAAAGAATGGGGGGGAGGAGGACACAAGTCTCACTGAAAAATGCCAGCCACAGTCTGCTATTTACTTTGTAGTTGCTGTCCTTTAGGCTTTTACTTGTCTCTGCTAGAGATATGTGGATTTCAACTCTTCATCTAATCTTGTATTTGGACAACAGCAACTGTTCTTTCTGATTACATTCGTAATCATCCTCAAAGCAACCAAGGTCTTCAGTTGCATTGGAAGTGATTTAGAAGGAAATAATTAAAAGAATGTCACAAGTATACATTTCAAAAACTGTATCCCTCTTATACTGATAGGTCTTCTTTTAAGTACTTCTTAACTTGGCTTCATCTCAATGTCTTCTACTTATTAAACGTAAATATCCCAGTTTCTGACAGTGTCTTTGTATTTAAAGTGAGTCTTATTCATACAACCTATTTTTTTTTTGTTTTTACTCTGTTTGATAAAGTGTCTTTTAATTATAACGTTCAGGATATTTACAGTCAGTGAAATCATTGATACAGTTAGTCTACTATATTTTTGTTGTTTTTGTTTGTTTTGTACTATTGCTTCCCTGTTCATATGATTTGTTTTTCCTGCTAAGAAGAGTGTGTGGTACTTAGCTCTTGTCCATTCCTATTTCCAAACAATTACTAATTCCTTCGTATATAACTCATTGACCCTTTAAAATTTAGATGCCTTCTCTCAAGTGTTATTACCACCTCCTTTCTTCAGAGGATTCTCAGTTTATCCTGATTAAATAGTTGATATTTGGTTTCTTCCTCCTGCTTTTACCTAAATTTATCACATTGCCAGCAGAATGCTCTTTCTAAAATGACAGTTTGAATATGTCATGTTCCTATATGATCCTTCAAAGGCTAATCTTTGCTGTACCAGTTTTGGGGAAGAAATTAATTATTTCAATAGAGCTACAAAGCTCATTTTCCTTCTATAACCTTGCAACATTCTTTTGTGCAACAAATATCCTGAACTGCATGATGTTCTTTAAACACATATCATTTCTCTTCTTTCAGTTTGAGAAAGCATTCATTTTCCTTGTGAAACAAAAACCAAATAAACAAACTTCAACCAACCAACCAACCAAACAAACTTCATGTAACCTTCCCCAAATCAGCTTCCAAAAGAGAAGTAATCACTCATTTATTTGTTCCAAACTCTTTCCTTCCAAATATATCTATTTTAACATGCCACGTTGAATCATAATGGCTTGTCTCTTCCTTTTCTAAACAGTGGAATCTTTCAGGGCTTGAAAACAAATTTTACATGTATAATTCTTAAAACATAATAAGCATTGTGTAAATGTTAGTTGTTATTTTTTTCTGTCTATAATAAAAGAACAGTACTTAGCAGATAAGAGATGATGAAGCTCTGGGGTGATGGTAAGGTTTGTGTGGTCTGGAGCCAACATTCAAAAAAGAATTCTTGGAGACGTCTTTGGTGCAAAAAGGTGATTTTACTAAAGCACAGGAACAGGACCCATGGGCAGAAAGAGCTGCACTGGAGTTGTGTAGAATGGTCCGGGATTTGGGAGGTAAAGTCAAAAGCGAAGTATCCAATGAAGCTTTCATATGATAAAGACTCAAAGTTTACTGGAGGCCTAGCTATTGTCATGCTAAGGTGTTTTTCTCTTTGACAAAGCTTTAATTTTAATGCTAATGTATTAACCTTAAGACAGTAAGGAGTTCCTAGACTTTAGGCTATTGATGAGATTGCCTTTTTCTGGTAAACTGATGGAGACTGTTACCAGTTTAACCATTTGTTTTTTGTCCTTTCATGTGTTGGGGTAGCCAGGAGAGTCCAAGGAATATCATACATCTCCCACCTGGAGGAATTATGCTAGCTTTATGCTTTGCCTCTCAGCCTGCCTCATGCTCCTTCATGAAGAAGGACTTATTAATACATTGAACAAATGTTTCTATGCATGCATGAATCAGTAAAGGATAAATAACCTAAAATAGGAAAATATGCACTAAGAAAGAAAACTATACCAGATGGTAACAAATATTTCACTTCATCTTTTAGAATCTCAGAGGTAATATCAATGTGAGCATGTACTCATGAAGGTATTTTTTATTTTTCAGTTTATATTGAAAATGTCTTTGCTTTAACTAGTAATTGGAGTTGGAAGGCACATGGAGCTCATCACAGATTTTGGAAAAACAGTGATAGTTATATTGACACAGCACTGAAGACTTGTTGAGAAGAGTCAGTTAAATACAAATTAGTGTTAAAGAGTAAAAAGAATTTTTCCTATACCTTCCCAAGTACTCTTATGAGGCTCTTATAACAAAAGAAAGATTAACAAGACTAGTTTATTTACATGTATACTTCATGTATACATGAGAGATGACCCAAGGAAAAATGAGTAAGTCAAAGGTTTGGTTAAAACTTGAGTTTATATGGTATCTTAGCACAGGGACAAGACATTTTTAGAGAAGTCGCAACATAAAGGAAAAAAGTCCTGAGTCTCTAGGGGACAGTAAATTATGAGAAGGCAAATATATGGGAAACTAATGGTAGATAGAGACTAATTAGTAAAATTTCTTATGTAGATTTTGTTTCAGGATGATGGGATTTCAAGTTTCCTCTGGTGATTAACTTTGTTGTTCTTGGTAGAGAATGGAAGAAAGACAGCTTTGAAAATCTGTGTTCTGGTTTTAAGTAAGTAAGAGGAAAGTGCAGAGCTTTTCTTGTATCTGTTTTTTCTCAACTGCCTTCTTCTCAAAATAATTATTATGTCTAGTTAACATATTTTGGGATGACATATTCTGCCCCTCTTCAAACAAAAATACACTTAACTCAATGTAGTAAAATTAAGATATATTTTTGTGGGGCGCCTGATGGCTCAGTCAGTTGAGCATCAGACGCTTGATTTCAGCTCAGGTATGTTCTCACAGTCATGAGATGGAGCCCCGAGTTGGACTCTGTGTCAAGCATGGAACCTGCTTGGGATTCTCTGTCTCCCTTTCTCTCTATCCCTACCCCGCTTGTGCTCTCTCTCTCACAAAAAATAAAATAACATTTATTAAATAAATATTTTTATTAACAAAACAGAAATGAAAATAACTTCAAATTCATTTAATGCTTTCATTCATACACCCTCATGTAGTTTTCTTTATAATACAGTTATTTAGACTTTTTTGGTTGACTTATTGTTGAACTTTGCAAATCCATGTAGAGATAGAATTGCATTCTGTATTTTAGAACTCATTTGTTGAATGAGAGCACAATTTATAATTTATAAGCTAGAGTAGAGGGGCGCCTGGGTGGCTTAGTCGGTTAAGCATCCGACTTTCGCTTAGGTCATGATCTCACAGTCCGTGGGTTTGAGCCACGCGTCCGGCTCTGTGCTGACTGCCAGCTCAGAGCCTGGAGCCTGCTTCAGTCTGTCACTCCCTCTCTCTCTGACCCTCCCCTGCTCACGCTGTCTCTCTCTCTCTCTCCTAGAAATAAATAAAACATTAAAAAAAAAATTTTATAAGCTAGAGTAGAAAACCTGTCTTTGAGAGATCAAATTTTTTTACTAAATAGAGGTATTTGTCACTTTTTTTTAACTTTATGTAGGTCTATTTTATTCCATGGTGGTTATGGTTTTTATGTCTATGCTTATGATTTTTCAATAGGTAAATAAACATCAAACTCAACTTCCCTTCCTAATCTTAATTTTTCATTATTAAGTCATCTAAAATTGGCACAACCAGTAGTTTCCTATTTTACCTGGTAAAATATTCATTTAAATAATCAAAGTTATAGGGATCTTTTCCCCTGAAATTTGAAGAGAATCATATATATTTTTTAAATCAAAAATTAAAATGGAAGACATTACAAAGAAAATGTTGTTGCTGAAGTAGAAACCCCAAGCTAATGGAAAAATGGAAAGAGCTGGACTCAAGTGTCCCCTGAAAATGAGTTTAAATCTCACCTTTGATATCTGCCACTCAATAGCTGTGTTATGTAGGGAAAATTACAACACTCCTTTGAGCCTTCGTTTCTTTATTTTGAAAGTGAGGATAAAGGTTCAAATTTGTTAAGATTACATAGTTCATCATGGGAGAACTGAGACTATTAGCCTAGAACCTGCATGGGAGCCAAGATCGTATCTCTCTCACTTATTGGTGAGGGTAACAGTCAGCACATAAATGGTGCTCAAGGAGTATTTATTTAATAAATAATAAATGCAGAAAGTTGTAGTGAAGATTGGCATGTAAATTAATTGGTACATCTGTAGGTAGTCATCAGTAGCACACATTTCACCCTTACTAATTTGAGTTGATCCATTCAAGTTTTTCATTTTCATAATTTTGTTATAAATACTGTATCATTTTGTTAAAGGTGATGGTGTCTTGCTGAAATTATTAACAATTTTTTGACATTACTAATTACTTTATGGATAAACATATATATTTTAGCCTTAAAATTTATTTTACAGGGGCGCCTGGGTGGCTCAGTTGGTTAAGCATCTGGTTGAAGCTCAGGTCATGATCTCATCTTTCCTGGGTTTGAGCCCAGCCTGTCTTTGGATTCTGTGTCTTCCTCTCTCTCTGACCCTCCCCTGCTCATGCTGTCTTTCTGTCTCTCAAAAATAAATAAAACATTTAAATAAACTTTTTAAAATTTATTTTACAGTTGCACATGGTCATTAGTTCTTAAATAATACAAAAGTCAATAAGAAAAGTAAAATGCATTAACAATAGAAGGGGAGATTTTCATGGATTTTCTATAAAACAATGATGCCGTGGTTCAACATAAAGCTGGTTTTATTATTGCTCTATGTCTGCAGCTCATGGGAAGCCTCCAAGTCTCCAAGCAGATTATGGCTCTATGTAAATCTAGAAAAGAAAATTAAAAGTGTTAGACCTTTCCCACCCCATGAGCAGCTCTGTTTAAAGAAAAAGTAAATGGCTTTCCTTACTTGTATATCACAGAGTTTAAATCACTAAAGCTGTGTAATGTGAGACATGTTTAGAAATTCAGCAAAGCATAGGAAAAAAGCCTTCAATGGTAAGTAGAGCATCTGATGGACACAGCTGTCCTTCTAAAGTGTCCAATTGCTTCATTTGTCTTAAAGTTAGCTCAGATCTCTCAAAGGCTTAAAAAACAGTCGAGAACTTGCCTTGACATCACTCCTTAAAATTAGTTGTAGATTCAGTTCCTTTGTTAAACATGGTTATTTGTATTCATTTTGTATTTTTCTCTTCAAAGGTGTAACTTATTTAAATTTTGAAAGAACAGGGGCACCTGACTGGCTCAGTCGGTCAAGCATCTGACTTCAGCTAGGGTCATGATCTCATGGTTGGTGGGTTGGGTCCCCACCTCCGGCTCTGTGCTGACAGCTCAGAGCCTGGAGCCTGTTTCATATTCCGTGTCTCCCTCTCTCTTTGACCCTCCCTGCTCATGCTGTCTCTCTGTCTCAGAAATAAATAAAACATTAAAAAATTTTTAAATTTGGAAAGAACAAACTTACATTATAATATTCCAAGATAGAAAAAATTAAAAACACTTCTTAAAGCAATTTCCAACAGTTTCTTATATGGGCTCCACAATAGTAGCTATGTAAAATTTAGTGCATGTTTGCATAGTTCTAGAGGTGGTGTGATATGAAAATTTAGAATTCAGTAGGCAGAGGGGGAAGGAAAGGACCTGAAGACCCTGGGTGAGGAGAAACACATATTTTGGAAGAATGCTGGGAGGGTCTGACCACAGCAAACTCCCTCAGGCTCGAGGTTCCTCTTAAGAATGTAACAGACACTACCCATCCCCCCCCCTCAGGTTCCCCTCAGGAATTTGACAAAAGACCTGACTAAAAATAAGCAGAGCAGAAAACATATAGAACACCTCTCAGACAATGGACTCAAGCCAATCAAGAATGGACAACCCAGCTCCTAGAGTTATCAAGCCAATAATAAGAGTCAGACCTGAGAAGGAAAAAGGCAAAGGGAAGGCAGGGCTGAACAGAACCTTATAGAACAAGGACCCTTGACTATAATTGTGGGCATTCACTTTCGAATGCCCCCCTCTCTGTAAAGTGAACTCTCATATGACTCTTAATTTCTTATACTCTAATAAACTTTTGCCTGCTCATCTCTTCATTCTTCAAAGCATCAAGACAATGAACCCTGGGTATTGAGTTAAAAAGTCCTGCAACAACAGCAAATTCACTGTCAAGGAAAACGCAGCATCACTGGATATTCCGGTTTAAAGAAATATCACACCTCTAATTTGTCTCCTTTTAAATGCCCATCATTACTAAATTTTCCCATCTATAACCATCCAGAACAAATCTAATAGTTTTCTATATTACAGAGGTGCACTCATTTCATATTCCAAGGTAATGTCTTAATATTTAGTCTACATTATTTTGCCGCTTTTTCCCCACTTGATCTCAAATGATATGTGATAGAAATATTACATTCAGGATTGTCTATAGTGCACAAATTTATAACACCAGTATCTATATTAATCTCCCCAGTTAATTTGCATATTTTAAAAAGAAGATAGTTCCACTAATTGAACTTTTCAATTTACATAATTTGTGATAAATGGAAACAAATGCTTATTGATCATTTTTAAGCAATATAGCCCCTATATATGCCAGACACTCTCCTAAACACTTTAGTAATACCAATTTATTTAATTCCCATAACATCCTGAAAAGTAGACACTTTTCTGATTCTTATTTTATGTGGAAAATAAAACCTGAACACTTAATAATAATTTGGCCAAGATCATGCAGCTAGTAAATAATGAAGCTGAGATCTGGTAGGTGATGTGCCTCCAAAGCACTTTCTCTTAACCAAGCAATCTTAAAAGGTAGGCATTATTAGTCTCATTTTAGAGATGTGGAAACTGAGGTAGAGAGATTAAACAATTTACTCATAATTGTATGTAAGTGGAGAGCTAGAATACAAACCCTGTAAGAAGAATACATTGAAGAAAATTCAAAATGCAAACTAGGAAAAATAAATATAAAATCAAAACAAATGAAAGCTCAACCTTTGCTAAGTTTCATTAAGTTAACTTGACAATTGAATCTGGTGATATGGGGAGAATAGATAATGGCATTAAGGAGTTTATGCCTAAATCCACTAACTCAATAGATTCCACCTTCCAAATAACAAAATTCAAGCTCATCTACTTTTTTTTTTTTAAATCTCTGAGTCAATGGGATTACCAAAACATGTAATTCCTATTGGTGGCATTGACTCTATTTACATCTGTTGCAACCGCTGCTTTCAACACCTCTCTTGCCTGTCGGCAGATGTTTCTTTTCTCAGTTCTTTAACGCACCAGTCTACTAGGCCCCCCATGCTCTAGTTCAGCTATACACACAATAACACCTTGATTTGGATTCACCTAGAAGTATTGTTTTTTTTTTTTCTGTGCTTCACTGCTTCACCAATTACAGCTAATCTCTAGATGCTTCTGCACCTGAAGCTGTTTGAACTAGGAAAATGCCTTTTTCTATCTCTTGTACTTGTGTCCTTGTAGAGGACAAACTGACTTTTCAGCCTCCATTCACAAACAAGTTTCGATATCCTTCTAGGAAACACCATTCGTCGCACTTACAGGCCATCAGGGTTTACTTTTAACTCTCGGGATGACAACTTGACTGATACATAAGCTAGTATGACAGAAGTGTTTGCTTTTGTGATGGAAATATGATTCAATCGGGACCATGAAATACAAAATCTTTTGGCAGAATGTTATGTGAAAAAGTCTGTTGAATTTTCTGTGGGACCTAGGATTTCAGAACCAAATAAGCATTATCATTGTGTTGCACATGGTGCTTAAGAATAAAGACAAGAAATTACAAAACAGAAACAAGAATTGGACAGAAATCTTGTCTGATGATAATTTTGGAGCCCAGAATTGAGTCATTTTTGAAGCCTACACACCACCAGATAGTTCTGGTTTGGGTATTATGTAATAATGACAGAAATGTTCTGAATATCTTAATCTGTGATTCTTAGAAAGACTGTTTTGAGCCAAATCTTCATTTGCCACTATCTCATTAGGTGTGCAATTCAGGAAAACAAGAGTGAGGAACAAAAGAAAAGACAGGAAAAGAAGGCGATCCAACCTGAGGCTCCTGGGAGTGACTGATTCTAATAACTTGGCATCTTCTTCTTAGAAGTTAAAATATCACATAACTATACCTCATAACACTTCACAGTGATGGAGGGTATGGAGACATAAGATAATAAACATATCCATCAACTCTTATTTTTTATTAATCAAACTGTCATCCCATGGAGAAGTATTCTCCTCAAATCTCTGGGTTGAAAAATATGGAGTCTAAGCAGGGTCCCAAGGTATTCCAGCTTTGACACTCTAAAACTCTTCTCTTAACCAAACCTGAGTTTGAGTTTCCTCTGAGCCTTTTTCCGACTAGGCATCTTTATTGGGCTTTGACCTCAGGAGCTAAAATCTTCCTAAATCAGTTTAGGGAGAATTGCCCACTGTTAGTATCTGATTACTTTCTATACCTGATCACGTTTTTTTTTTTTTTCTCTCTAAATTCTGAAATGATCTCTCATCACCCTGGCCCACCTTTAACAAGAATACTGTGAGAACTGTCTTTTTGACCCCTGATGTTTCCTCTAGTAATTCTGCATCCATTGATTCCCCCAGTATGTTGCTTGGCTATAAATCCTCACTTTTTCATGCTGTTGTCAGAATTAAGCCCAGTTCAAAACTGAGGTCTCATTTTAAGTCCAACACTCAGCCTCCTTTCCATTGCACAAATAATTTTAAATAGATAAAAATCAAATATAAAAATAAATATTTACAGCAATGAGAATAAGTCACAGCAATAAAAGAACAAATACATTACATGAGTAAAGTAATTGACAGCAGACAATATGTAAGAACCAGTGATTAAAAAGTTGAAAAGTAAAATAAAGTAAATAAAAGTAAAATAAAAAAAATTTATTAACAGTGATAATAAAACAATGCATAGTTGATTCTCATTACTTATGGTAATTAGGTTCTATATCACCGCCATGAACTTTGAATTAGTGAACAATGAACATCTGTTCCTAGCGGGTAAAATAGAGTTAGAATTTTGGATTCTGTGGTCACATTTTTGTCAATTGATCAATATATAACTTTGTTTTATGTGTACCTCTATTTAAAGATACCTTATTTAACATATATTGCTGATTCATCAGACTCATAGCCAGTAGCAATGTAACTGCTACCAAAATTAAGTTTATGTAACACTCATATTTTCTTGAAAGTTTTACCATAGACTTTTTGCACTTCTAGACAGTGCTTTAGCACTATGCTTGGAAGCACTATAAACATCAAAATCACCAACAAAAAAGCACAAAAATGTGGAAACCATGGCATTACATAGATCCTGAAAAGGGTACTTGTTTTCACTCTGAGAGTGAAAACAAGACAAAACATTGCCTTGTTCGACCTTAGCTGGGAACATGAGCATCAAGCAATTCAAAATTCTCATGATTCTGCATGTTCACAAATGACCCCAAAGCACCATGTCGATTGAATTTGGAGATACAGATAAACATTAGTGAGCTGGCAGATCTGCAAATATGGAATCTGTAAATAATGAAGATCTACTGAAATAGAGTATAGCATTATAAATTAAGGAATTTGAGGGGCGCCTGGGGGCTCCGTCCATTAAGTGTCTGACTTCGGCTCAGCTCATGATCTTCTGGTTAGTATGAGCCCTGCATTAGGCTCTCTTCTCTCAGCATAGAGCCTACTACGGATCCCCTCTCTCTCTCTCTGCCCCTCCCCTGTACACTCTCTCTCTTTCTCTCTCTCTCTAAAA
The DNA here is from genome assembly GCF_003009895.1 of Hyaena hyaena. NCBI lineage: Eukaryota > Metazoa > Chordata > Mammalia > Carnivora > Hyaenidae > Hyaena > Hyaena hyaena. The sequence goes on along the minus strand of NW_024082260.1, from coordinate 84,095 downwards.
AATAAACATTAAAAAATAATAAATCAAGGAATTTGAAAATCAAAAATCAAATGAATTCAAAGAAATCAAGGAATGAGGCTTCAGTGAATGCTTGAGGGCACTCTCTTGCCTTAGAATAAAGAACATAGAAACAGAGAGAAAGGGTCTTGGCTTCATTCATTCTTTTCTTTTATCTTCTGTTTCAGGAAATTGAATTGTTAAGTGTAAGGAAAGGGGTGAGGCACAGAGAAAAGTGGTGGCCTAATTCATACACTGCAGTAGCCCATGTAAGCAGGCTTAATTGAGGTTTTATGTAAAAATACATGAATTGTTATCCTGAAAAAAATCAATGCATTATCTACCTTGTATTTATATATACTTTTAATGTGGTTTTGTACTTGGAGATGTTCAACACTGATTGAGATTTCCATGTACATTATATTCATCCTCAATTTACCTATTCAGGTAATGGAGACTCACTCCTCTGGGCAGTTATTTCTTCTCTTTGAGATACATGCTTTCTAAAATTGGTAAGAGATAAATATTTGACTAGAGTCTAAAAATATTTGAATACATCTGGTATGCAAATTATCCAGAGGACTATGTGGAAGTTAAAATGTGTGACACATTCTCCACCTTAATTATTTCTTTTCAGAGTAGTTTTTTCACATTTGGGATTTTGAAGTAATCACTCCACTGTTTCTGAAGCATTCTTACTAATTGAATAAAGACTTATTTTTATTTTTTTAGGATACAGTAATGTCCTAGTTTGCCTAAGTTTTATTATTTTTCTTAATGAAAACAAAGCTCTTTGAAATTATTTTAAGGAATACTTATGACATGCTTTCTCTAATCTATAATACAGCTATTGATTACAAGCTGCTAGTGGGTAATTTAAAAAATTTTTCCTGAGGGGCGCCTGGGTGGCTTAGTCGGTTAAGCGTCCGACTTTCGCTTAGGTCATGATCTCGTGGTTTGTGGGTTCGAGCCCCGCATCGGGCTCTGTTCTGACTGCCAGCTCAGAGCCTGGAGCCTGTTTCAGTCTGTGACACCCTCTCTCTCTGACCCTCCCCTGCTCACGCTGTCTCTCTCTCTCTCTCTCCTAGAAATAAATAAAAATATTTAAAAAAAAAAATTTTTCCTGATTTACAATAGCCACAAAGAAAACATTTACAAATATGTGAAGTATTTGGTATATTGCTTGACACACTGCATGGATCAATATGTGGGTTTTGATTAATAAGTCCAGTTTAGTAATAAGGGAAGTTAAGTTGTATTTTTAATGAAGAAAGTCAATTATTTTTGGAAATCTCTTATTTTATGCACATCAAGTAAAAAAGGGTAAATTCAGTTCCAGGTAAAAGATTTCAGAGGTTCATTCTATTCAAGTTCATATAATGAGTGGAAAAATCAATCAAGAGAAAGTTTTTAACAAACCAGAATTTTGAATGCATTTCCATAAAAAAAGAACTCGCTAAGAAATGCAGTTACAACAATATAATGTATTACTATGGTGTCCGTTCAGTGAGAAGTCTAAAGATAGACAAAAATAGGTGCATGAATGAATGAAATGGAATGAAGGAATGAAAAAAAAATGCATTGAAATTGAAAATCACTTTAGAGATAGTATTTTTTTCAACCTGTCAAATTAGGCAAACTGAAGACAGTTTTTATATTTTAATAGGAAATTAGTTTGTGAGTCTATCATAGACTTTCCCAATTTTTTCCACCATATTAATTAGTGCTTCCCATGTGCATAACAGTGACATCACACTCCTCCCATCATCATCTTTCAGAATTAAAGTTACTTTGTTATCATATTAAAATATAAAATATATTAAAATATAATAATAATAATGATAACTTAAGCTGCTTCAAAACAAAATGTCATAAGATTAGATTTGAAAATAATTCTTTGTCCTTAAGTGTTATCACTGGTACATTTTAATAGCATACATTTGGAATTTAGGTAGTTTACACAGGATTTTAATTTTTTTTTAATGTGTTTATTATTTTGAGAGAGAGAGGGTGTGTGAGGAGGAGAGAAGCAGAGAAGCAGAGAGAGAGACACACACAGAATCCGAAGCAGGCTCCAGGCTCTGAGCCATCAGCACAGAGTCCTACATGGGGCTTGTACTCACAAACCATGAGATCATGCCCTGAGCCGAAGTTGGACACTCAACTGACTGAGCACTCTGGTACTCCTGTGCATGAGTTTAAAAGACTTGTGGGCCCCTGGGTGGCTCATTCAGTTAAACAACAACTCTTGGATTCTGCTCAGATCAAGATCTCACAGTTGAGTTTGTAAGTTTGAGCCCCAAATGAAGCCTGGAGACTGCTGTGGATTCTCTTTCTCCTTCTCCCTCTGCTTCTCCTCTGCACAGCTTCTCTTTTTTTCTCTCTCAAAATAAATAAATAAACTTAAAAAAAAAAAAAGCCTTGTCTTTGTAAAGCTATGCAGGTGAGCTCAATAATTAGGATTGTGTTTGAGAATCACTCAAATAATAATCATAAGTCTTATTTTTAATATTAGAAGATTATATAAGCATATATTTTGAGGAAAACAATTTTGAAGTTATATTGATTCCAATTCAGTATCCTACTTACATAAATAAATGTTTATATACATAAATTCTTTATGATACACTTTTATAAAGAAATTCAATATAAGTATATTCATTATGATACACTTATAAAAATAAATTCATACTCAGAACATGGTAATCTCAAACATGGTAAAATCCTCAACTACTAAATATATATTTTCATGTTCCACGCTCCCTAAGACAGAGAGTTACATTTATGTGTTTTAGAGCTTTTCAGTGTGCCTTCACTTTTCAGAGTGATGCCTACATAATAACCAGTTAACAAGAAAATATCAAGAAAATGGAGTCTGAATTCCTGAGTAGTCTCAGTGTTTACTTACACTTAGATTAAAATAAATGTTAAATGCTAATTTCCATTTATCTGAAACACTATATATTTTCTTAAAATATATCATCAAATTGTAAGTAAAAATGAACATTGGTTTGAAAATCTATCTTTTTCTGAAAATGTAAGACCCACATTTTTCAGAATGAGGTGAGAATTTAGGGCCCAGTTCCCTAGACACAACCCAAATCATCCCCTTCTTTTGCTGAAGACTGGGACCTGCTGACACCCCAGTGCTTCACCATCCTCCAGTGAATACTCCTGCACATGTATCACTGACACTCTCCCTTCACTGCCCTGCTATTAAGATCAACCCCCATGGTAATCTGAACATTGAAGTCCATTGAAGATCCATTCAACATAACCCACAGTTTCTTAATATCCTCAGTTAATCATCTAGTTATCCTTATCCTCTTTAACCATATATCAAAGTCTCATTTTGAAATGTACCATTTTTGGCCATCATTTTTATCTATCTCAGCTACTATTCCATTCTGACAAGTGTCAACACAATGACTTTCACAGTAAACATTACAATTTCATATCCTCAATTCCCTCTGAACTCATTCTAACCTCTGTGTTCCTGTACGATATTCATACATTTGCAAACACCTCCAACTCCTTCCTTCTCTCTCCTTTTTATTTCTCACCTGATATAATTCCAACCCTCATTAAATCCAGGATCTCACTTCTGTGTAGCCAAAATTTTCTGTAGAAAAGTACACAGAAGTTTTGACTGAAATCACTTGCAGTTATGATTGCAAATACCAAATAATCTATACTACTAGGAAATATTACTGTTCTTTCCTTAAACTTTCATCTTCCACAATCTATGACTATTACTTACACAATCACATCTTCTCTCTCTTTTTTAAGATTTTTAGAATCTCTTTTTTGAGGGAAGATTTTTTTTTTTTTTTTTTTTTTAAGGAGAGAGACAGAGAGTACTAGCAGGGGAAGTGCAGAGAGAGAAGGAGACACAGAATTCGAAGCAGGCTCCAGGCTCTGAGCTGTCAGCACAGAGCCCGACACGGGGCTCGAGCCCACGACTTGTGAGATCATGACCTGAGCCAAAGCCAGGCGCTCAACTGACTGAGCCACCCAGGCACCCCTGCGGAAGATTTTTTTAAGTTTATTTATTTATTTTGAGAGAGAGAGCACACAAGGGATGGGCAGAGAGAGAGGGAGAGAGAGAATCCTAAACAGATTCCATGCTGTCAGCACAGAGCCTGACTCAGGGATCCATGTCATAGACCATGAGATTATGACCTGAGACAAAACCAAGAGTCAGATGCTTGACTGACTGAGCCACCCAGGCACCCCTACAATCTCATATTCTGAATTCTTAATCACTTCCTGCTCCCCTAAATCTCAGGAAATGACCTTTTCTATTTTTCATAGGAAAATAGATGACTTGACTTCTTCTCATTAATTCCAACAAGTCACTGATACCAGTACCACGTATTTTATCTTCTCATCACAATGCAAAAGGTGTTTCTGCCTTCCTTTGTTGTTGTTGTTCTGGACACCATTCCTTCTTGCAAAAACCAACAGTCAATTCTCTGACTTTATCTTACTCAAATCCTCTTCAACATTTGACACAGATGACAATTCCTTCACTTAAATACTTTCTTCTCTTGAATTCTAGGAAATCACTTTGCATTGGGTTTGTTCTTTCCTATTCCCACGTGGGATTCCTTCTTACACATGGCTTTCACTGTTGGCTTTTTGTCCTTAATCACCCTCTAAATAGTATAGAAACCAGAGCATTATATTCAGCCTCTACTCTTTCTTAGCGCTTCTAGTTTATTTTTTGCATTTTAAATTATTTTATACAGTTCTATATTCAAATATGTTTCTCCATACTGGCCCTTCTCCTGAGCCTTGAGCCCCTGAAACATATACTCTGCAGTTTCATATGTATAATTGTATATACATAAATTTACTTGAAAACTCTGTTTTAATACTTGATAAGTATCTGTAACTAAACATGATGGAAACTGAAGTCTTCATCTCTTCTCATTGAAACTATTCTCTACCTTAAGTCTTCTAAGACTCAGTAAATGATACCATCATTTATCCAGTTGATATGTCTTTCATTTTTCTAGTTTCCTCATAAGTATTTTTATATTTTCTTAGTCTATTAGCAAGTCATACTATTTATGTCTTCAATTCTCAAAATCTCAGCTACTAATTTTATAGTTCAAGTCACCATCCTCTCTAACATCTAACATAAAAATAGCCTATTGCTTAATCTCCCTGCTACCATTATTGTCTCTTCAAGAGTGAGCCAGCATGATTGTCCTAAAATAGAAATCAGAGCTTGATACAGCTCCACTGAACACCCTCACAAGCCTTCTCATGACTCTTAAAATAAATCCAACTCCCTAACAATGGCCGAAACTTCATCTCTGACAACATCTCTAACTTCATCTTCCTCCTCTCTTGACATTAGTTATTATGTTTCAACAAAGTTAGCTTTCTTTTCCCCTTAATCATGAAAAACATGTTGCTGACTCAGGATCTACAAATTTGCTTCTCCTTTTTCTCATGCTTTTTCCACAAAACTGCCAATATTTCCTAGTCCAGGTCTCAGTTCAGACGATACCTCCTATATGACTTTTTCCTTGTCCACCAACTCTGAGAGTTACTGTAAACATCTTATTTCATCTTCCTCATGGCATTCATTAATACCCATCCCTGTCCCATACATGTATTTGCTTGTATGTCCATTACCTTGCTGTCTCTCATTCTGTACTCTAAATGCCTTGCAGTAAAAGTCTTACCCTTCTTCCTGTCTTCTAGCAACTGAAGAAGATCTAGAACATAAAAGGCAGTTTGGAGGGGTAGGTACAAAGATTCTAGTTGGACACTATAACCACGAATCTGTATAGGTGGTGAGTTTTCTCTGACAAGTTTAATCTGGGGGTAAGACAGGAAAGTATACTTGGACTTAACTACATTTGTTTAGATCAAGGGCAGGGTCTTAAATCAAGGGGCTTGGAATCAAGGACATCAAGTAAGTAAATTTAGGATATCCCAAAAGAATAATGGATATAGAAAGGCCATCAATACGTAAGTGAGGATCTCCAGTAAGTAAGGAATTCAGTGTATATTGAAATAAAGGAGAGGTGTCAAAGGGTTGGAGGCGTAGTAGTCACAACGTAGTAAGAAATCTAGAAGAAAGGTGGTTCATGGTTAAAAAGTAGAGTGATTGATTCCTTTTAAAGGAGAAAACTCACAGCTCTGGTGTGGCATAAATGACTGCTTTCCGTTTCTATTTGTTCAATCAAATCTTTATTGAATACTTTTAGTGTGTCCGGGGTTGCAGACTCAAAGATGAATTGACTTGCATTGTCCCTGCCAGCTAGACACTCACATTCTAGTGTGAGATACAGAAGGATGCTGTTACAGGGAGAAATGTTTTCATAGATTTTAGTTTCCATTAAAATATACACATATTTTAGTTTTTTTTATTTTTTAACGTCTTTTATTTATTTTTGAGAGAGGGATAGAGACAGTGTGAGCAGGGGAGGGTGAGAGAGAGAGGGAGACACAGACTCCTAAGACAGGCTCCAGGCTCTGTGCTGGCTGTCAGCACAGAGCCCGACGTGGGGCTCCAACTCACTAACCCGTGAGATCATGACCTGAGCCGGAATCAGACATTTAACCAACTGGGCCAACCAGGTGCCCCATACATATGTTTTAAAAATATGCTACCTGTCTAACTCTAAGTCAAAATCATAAACCATGATAATCCTTATTTAACTTTTAGTTAATCACAGATTCCTTAATCAGGAGCCACAATATAATTGATTCACTTTGTTAGAAATAAACATTTTAAAGCTTAATTTAACAATTTGAAATACCCAGACCCTCAGTGTACTACCTTTAACTGATTTTAAATTCTGTGTGTGGTTTCTACTCCTACCTAAGGGTAGCTTTCCAGACCCAAGGAAATCTGAGGCATACACATTAATTCCTTATAAGAGATAGTTGTTGCTCTTTTTAAATCATTGAACAACTAACATTCCCCCTTCTTTGCCCTCATAACTTATTTTCTTCTGGTAATACTCCTGATGCCAATGGTCTATTTTTCTTACCTTACTCTGCTTAGGTGAGATTCATAACATATTTAAACTACTTATCTACTACAAACTTTGCTTCAAGTAGTTCTAGATGTAACAGAACTCATATTATATAAAAGTCTCCAATTAAATCTATGAATCTTGGTTCTAATTAAACCAACCACTATGAAAAACATAAATGTTTCTAGAATTAAAGCTTGATAAAGGTCTTTTTTACCAACCAGATACACTTGGTCTGGTGCCACATAGAACTGCATAGATTGTATTATATTTTGATAAGTGTGTAAAATTATCATCTAGGGATATTTTACTTTCTCTTTATTTCATAAAGTTTGACCTGTCCAACATTTTACACAGCAAATGGACTCTCTAACTATGCTGATTAATTTGAGTTACATTTGTCTTCCATTTCTACTGTTTTCAAAGATTTAAATTTTAACTCCAGGGGCACCTGGGTGGCTCAGTCTGTTAAGCGACTGACTTATACTCAGGTAATGATCTCATGGTTTGTGGGTTCGAGCCCCGCATTGGGTTCTATGCTGACAGCTCAGAGCCCAGAGCCTGTTTTGGATTCTGTGTGTGTGTGTCTCTCTCCGCCCCTCCCCCATTCATGCTCTGTCTCTCTCTGTCTCAAAAATAAATAAAACAAGCAAACACAAAAAATTTAAACCTTTAACTCTGAAAAATTAGAAAATATCACAAAATTTGTAGTAAAAAAAATCAAGAAGACTGATTTTGGTCTTATATAGATCTATTTTTGTAAAAAACAAAAACAAAAACAAAGCCAAGTACTAATAATTGTGACATTCAGTAGCAACAGTTCTAGGAAATAATTTTCTAATATGTTAGGTTGTTCTCATTTTACAGGGGATGAACCAAGGCTTAGAAGCCTATGGAAAATGTTGAAAATAATGAAACCATTAAATGATGAGCCATGATTCGAGCAAAGGTCTATCTAATTCCAACTTTAGGCTCTTGATGCCCACCTTATTTTGCATATACTTAAAGAAAATTGTTTTTAAAGGGAGAAATAAGGGTCTATTAGGTAAATAAATGAATACATATTATATATAAAATCCTAGAATTATTATACCTTGTCTGCCTCTTCTCCTATACTTTACTCTTGTGCACTTAGCCATGAAAAGCCTGAAATGCAGCAGTAGAAGAATGGATTAGGTGAAAGGCAGATGGGTTTGAAAGATTTAATCTGATTGTGAATATCACCTACATAAAAATAAAAGGATTTTAGTGTGGGCTCTAAAATGACTGTGATACCACATGATCCAATCTGAAAGGATGATTCATGGTCATAGGTTTCTGTAGGAGACATTATTTTTCCACAGATTAAAATATTCTTACAGAGAGTTCATTAATGTTTCATAATTTTCTTCATATAAGAGCCATTCATTTCTTACTAGATAAATTTATAGCTATTTAATGTTTATTTTTTCTACTGTAAATGGAATTATTATTTTCAGTATTCTTTTTTTTGTGCATAAGAAAGCATTTTGTTGTTACTATTTGGTGTGTTTGTGTTTGTCTTATTAGTAGACACATTAATAAACTTTTAATAATTCTCAATATTTTTTCCATTGATTTCCACTGACTTTCTATGGATCAAGTAATGCTTCCTGAAAATAATAATGATTAATTGTCTCTTACTAATTTTAGCTAAAATACAATAAATATTCAAGACTATTTGAGCTGCTTAAAGTTTTTGCAAACTGCAACCCATTTAACCACATGTAAGTCTCATGTTGACTTTGACCTCCACTGTCTTTTTTGTGTTTATCTCTTAACTAATTATTTTCATTAATATTTTCTTTACCACTACTTTTATCAAAATAATTCATAATTTTATCATACACATTTATTGTTTCATTTTCTTTAGTGTTAATTATTTCTACAATTTGTATTTTATGTACCTAGTGCATTTTGTTACTATCTTAAATACATTTGTAAACCCAAGTAATTTTTTCTATTTCAGAATTGATTGATTTTCAAGCCATTCTCTCTCTATTGCTATCTCTTTTTATTCATCTTAGTGAAATCATCATACAACTTTCTACAATTTTCTCCTTAGGCTTTTAGTAAAATTCACCAAAAGTGTTTTCTTTGTCCATATCTTCATGCGTATGTTACTATATCATCATGTATAAGATATTGTTGATGACATGGACTCCACAGTGGTTTATTTTTTTAATCAATATCATTTTATCTAGTACAAGAGTTTGCCAATATTTGCAAAACAATGAAGGATAGGAAGTAGGTAAATTATCTCTTGCTAACAAAATAAATGATAATTTCACTTGGTCAGGGACCATAGCTTTTTTGATCACCACTGCATACCTGCTTTTTACCAAAAGTGCTCAATGTGTTGTTGAATAAATGAATAATAATTTCATTCTTAATTAACAGAAGAATCAGTTGATATGCACAGCTTCTGGTGGAATTAATGGTATCTATCAAGAATTCATCTTTACTGATTTGAGGTAGACTTTCCGCCTTTTCCAACTGCATAGCTCTATGGCTATCTGATGGTAATAAACAAAAATAATCACCCTGTCATCAAACACAAATACACACAGACACACACACACACACACACACACACACACACACAGACTGAATTCTATAGGGCTCTACATGTGAAGATAATTTCCTTGTATACATTGTACCATAGGCACATTCACCACTTTGATTTTTCTGGGAATTGTCATCTGAAAATTTGGAGACCAGAGCAGAACCTATATACTCAAAACCTTATATACTGATGGCCAGTTTTCTTGGACAGTTCAGGGTGGCAGGAATCCAATAAGAGGATCTGGTTAAGCTTGCCACATCTGAGTTCCAGTGAAAATCTTTTGTTAAGGAAGACTCTTCCAGAATTTGAAGAATTTACTGACCAAAAATGTTGATTTTTGGTGCTGTCATGAGTTTTTATCTTCTTCATGTTTTCATGTTTCATTTTCTCCCTTTCCCTGTTTTGCCAGAACGTCAGAGGCTGCTAGCCATACGATGTTTTATTTTGGAAGATATACATATTTTGTTTAGGATTTTATGATTACTTTGAAATACTATCTTCTGGGATTAAAGCCACGTCTAATATTCTGTTATATATTTGTGATATTTTCTCAAGAACTGGGTAAGGACATGGGGAAGAAATTGTTGAGGTCTCCAATAACAGTTTGCCTCTTCTATTTAGCCATGTTCATATCTATCTTGGAAAATGGCTGCTCAGCCACAAACTTCCATTTCCTAGAATGCTTTTTAGTTAGTATGGTCAAAAGATTAAGTTCTGGCCAGTGGGAGATACATGGAAATTGCCATATAGCAGATTACAGGGAACTTTCTTAAGACCCTAAGTTTTAATTTTTTATTCTTCAATTCTTCTATTCTGCTGCTTAGAACATGGGTTCCTGGAATGTAAATACCACCCTCCTGAACTAAGTTACTAAAGCACCATGAAGCAACAAGATAGACGAAGCTTAGTTTCTCGAGTCCTTTGAGTATAAAGAGGACTAATTTTCTGAAATTATAACATATTTTATAAATTATTTTCCATTTTATTTATAAATATATCAGTAGTACTTCCTTGTGTGGAACATAATAGGAAATAAAAATAAATAAAATACCCACCCATTGCTAGATGAAAGAAAAAGTCACCATTAACAATAAAAATAACTGTTTCCTTGGAATCTTATGCAATATGATATATAAGTTGAAGACATCCTTCAGAAGTCAGTTTGGTAATAGTGTGGGTGGTATATCATCTTGACTGATCCTTGAATAGAAGCTATTAACTTGAGCCCCATTTAGTCAGAATTTGTGATAAATTTGAAAGGAACTCATCATTACCTAGGGAGAATAGCTTTACTTTAAAATTGACAATATAAACATTGTTAACAGATTTGTTGCACCATTTTATATGTAAACAAAGATATTCTAATTTCTAATTTCTCTCATCGGCTAAAAGCAGGTCCCCAAACGCCTAATTTAGTCAGTGCTTGTTTATGCTTGCGTTCCTGTGTGGCCTGGGTAAGAAGAAAACTCAGTTTCTTATGAGCTATTCCCTGATGAAAATATTTCAGTAGTTTAGAAAAGTTTGGTTTTAAACCAAAAGACATGAAAAAAAGAATTATCAGAAATGTATCCACTCTTCAACTAAAAGCTCTTGCCATATGTGAGGCCAAAATAACTATAACGCAGAGACTTCAGGTCCATCCTGAAGGAATTTGCACAAAAGTTGAAAGTCCTGGGGCGCCTGGGTGCCTCAGCCCATTGAGCGTCTGTCTGACTTTGGCTGATGTCATGATCTCATGGCTCATGAATTCATGCCCTGAGTCAGGCTCTGTGCTGACAGCTCAGAGCTTGGAGCCTGCTTCAGATTCTGTCTCTCTCTCTCTCTGCTCCTCTGCTTGTGCTCTGTCTGTCTGTCTCTCTTTCTCAGAAGTAAATAAATATTTAAAAAAAATTTTTTTAAGTTGGACATGCTGGCCAGGAATATATAATATATATAATTATATTATATATATATATATCTCCAATAATATATAAAATATATAAATAAATATTTATTATTATGCTAGTTTTTGTGAAAAAATGAAATTTATGATTTTGTATGGTTGTATGGTTATTTCCTTGGAAACAGAAACATTAGTAAAATTAGTTACTTATATAGGTAGTGAAGTAGGAGGGATGGGATGAGAATGAGGATTTTCATTGTAATCTTTTATATATCATTTCATTTTTTAAATGAGTGCATTGCTTACTTTATTTTTATTTTATTTTTAAGTTTGTTTATTTATTTATTTTGAGAGAGAGAGAGAAAGGCAGACAGAAGAGAGAGAGAATCCCAAGCAGGCACCACACTGTCAGTGCAGAACCCCATGAGGAGATCAAGCCCACAAACCATGAAATCATCACCTGAGCCAAAGTCAAGAGTCAGATGCTTAAATGACTGAGCATACCACATTACATATTTTGAAAACCACTTTATTTTTGTACATATTATGCATGATAAATGTTAACTCAGCCCACTCCTTTTTTTTTAAAGAAATTATGCTATAAGTCCTAAATAAAAATAAGGTAAAATAAGAACTGAGATCCCGGTTGCTTCCAAGATATCTCTTGTCTAATCACATATTCGTTAATATAGTTTTTAAAATTATACAATGCCAGAGCTTTAAATACCTTATCTAAAAATGGCATTCTCTTAAAGTCATTTTGTGGTTCAAAGATATGCATTTATAAGACTTAACTTTTAGTACTTGTACCTGAGAAATTACGTCTTCCTATAGCATTCATATTATTTTTCACAGTCTCATGAGTGTCCCCAGTAAAACGTTCACTGCCTTCTTTTTCTTTTCTACATATGTGGATATTACAAGGGAGTAAATGGTTATTAAGAGTAAAATCCACCACATTTAATAGCACCTGTTAAGACTGTGGGTCAGTGTTTCTGATGAAACATTTACCAGTTACTTCTTATAATTAGCGTCATTAGGCCTTTTAAACTGCTGTTCCCATAAGAAGAAAAACATTTTCTTAACCCACTTGTAACTGTTTATAATGCCTGCTGATTTTCAGCTGTGAAGGCATCATTTATTATATTCATAGATTTTTATGGAGAAAAAGGCTGGATGAGCTTTTCTACGAACACTTTTCCCCATTTGATTATATCATTCTACACCTAGTGCTTACTGAGAATTTGAATTCATTCAGCTGCAAATGCCTCACTTTAGGTCCTAGACACATGTTTTGTGAACCAGCTAGGTGCCTAAATTTGTATACCCAGAGAGAAAATAAAAGGAAGAAATGGGACGGAGTGTTAAAGCTGTGAAAGGCAAAGCCTACTTCTAAGTATTAAATAAATAAACAGTGGAATCTTTTACTCATGTAATAACTGGCATGGTAGATGCTTAACTTGCATTAAAAACATTTAATGCCCTTTAGAGATCTACACAGTCTCTAGGAGGCACCTACTACCAGTAGCCCCCTTATAAATAAAGAAGAAGCTGAGAAGTTCAACAACCTCACACAGTATTACACAGCAACGCCAGGAGTGAAGGCAGGTAGTTTGGGGTCAGCAGCTATGTTGTTAATCATTGTGCTACAAGGAATTAGATTGTGAAGACTTTTTGGGCTGCGACTGGCAACTTTAATTAGAACCTGGGTGCAATGCTGAGCTAATGAAGAATTTTAATGTGGGGAATGGCACTCATCTGTTTTTCATACAACAAATTATTATTGAGTGCCTGCCAGGCACTGTTCTTGGCTCTTGGAATAATTAGATTTGCAGTTTAGAAAATATTACTCTGGCTTCAGGGCAGAAAATTGATTGGAGAGACTAAATAGGGTGAAGGATATCAGTTAGGAAGCTGGTCCTATAACATAGGAAGAAAAGCGTTCTGAACTAAAGGAGTAAAAAGTGACCGTGCAAAATGGTGTACAAATTTGAAAGATATTGCAAAGTTGAAGCAATAGAATGTAGTGCCTGATTTGATGTGGGATTGAACAGAACGAGAAAATTCCAGGATAATTTAAGAGCTCTTTTCTCAAGCTCCTCCTCAAATAACAAATAAATTTACATTTAGCCTAACTGTATTATAGCAACATGAAGATGTGAGCAGTTAGAAAGATAGACATTACTCTAAATGAGATAATATGGAGAATCCAGTTTCTTGGGGAAATATGACAAGTTCAGATTTAGGCACAAGTTATAGATGCCTGCGGTATGTCCAAACAAGACTTACAGTAGGTCATGGCTCTGAGGCTCAAGAGACCGAAATAGACTCTAACAAAACCTTTGTTCAGATGGAGTCTTCAGACTTTAGCAAAATAGTTCATCATTGACAAATGTTTCTTGCTCCCCTAAGTCTGTTATTCTGTATTATATTATCCTATGATGAGAATATTTTTGTAATAAAGGTGCCCAGATTTGAAGTTTACAACTTGATGTTTGTCATAAATAAAATCATATATATACACATATATGAAATTACATGTGCGCATATATGCAAATATGTATATGTGTAGACATGTATATATTTATATGTAAATATATGTATATGCAGCTTCACATATTATATATTATATATGTGATTTTATATATGTTAAACACCAAGTTGTATACTTCAATGTGGACAGCATGTATATATATGTGAAAGCATCACCACAATCAAGATAATGAACACATCTATCTCACCCAAAAGTTTCTTCCTAGTACCTTGTAATCCCCTCTGGTCCCTCTTACCTACAGACAACAACTGAACTGCTTCCCATCAGCACAGATTAGTTTTATATACGTGGAATCACACAGCACACACCCTCTCTTTTGTCTGGGACTTCTTTCAGTTGGCATGAATATTTTGAGATTCAGTCAGGTTCTTGCTTGTATCAATAGCTTATTATTATTATTATTATTATTTTTTTTTTGCTGAGTCTTCTACTGTCTTGATATATCAAAATTTGTTTATCCTGTTATTTGTTGATGAACATTTGGTTATTTTCAGTCAGGGACTAGTAACAAATACAGCTGCTCTGAACATTCACGTAAAAGCGTTTGCATGGGCACATGCTTACCATTCCCTTGGGAAACTCTTATAAGCAGTATGTCTGAATTACATGGTGGGGGTGCATGGAAGCTTTTTAAAGAAAATGTCAAATTTTCCAAAGTGCTTGTACCATTTTGTATTCCCAACAGCAATGTCTCAGTTTTCTGCTTCCTCCACATCCTTTCCAACACTTAGTATTGTTTCAAGTGTAACTATTCTAACAGGTGTGTGGTGATTGTTCGCTTCACTATCAATTTCCCTAATGACTAATGATATTGAGTGCATTCTCACATGCTTATATGCCATCATATATCACTTAATGAGCAAAGTTTTAAAATCTTTTGCCCAGTTTTAATTATAATGATTGTTATTAGTGATTTTTATGAATATATAGACTACATATAATATGTAATATATGTTATATATTATATATAATATATTTACAATAATATATATTATGTTATATGTAACATGTATATATAATATAATATATATTCTGGAGGTTCTTGTCAGTGTCATCAGGCAAAAATGAAAAAGCAAGAAGGCATTCAGGGTGGGAAGATAGAAGTGAAACTGTATTTATTTGAAGAAGACGTGGTTATCTATGTAGAAAATGTGATGGTAGCTACTAAAAAGCTCATAGAACTAATACATAAATTTATCATCATTGCAGAATACAAGATTGATATAAAAATGAAGTGTATTTTATATACTAGCAACAATCAGAAATTGAATACCATTTAAACTGACATCAAAATATATGAAATGCTACTATATAAGTCTACCAAATCTGTGCAAGACATAGATGCTAAAAACTACAAATTACTGTGGGAAGAAATTAAATAAATCTTAAATAAATAGAAAAATACAGTTTCTTCATGAATCAAAAGACTCAATAATGTTACAATACAAATTCTCCCCAAACTGATGTACAGATTCACCACAATACCAGTTAAAATTCTTATAGTTGTTTTGCTTCTGCTTTTGTTTTTTTCATAGAGATCAACAAACTGATTCTAAAATTTAAAATGCTCAGGGCATGAAACACTAAAACAAAAATATCATTCCGTTGAGAAAGAAGAACAAAGATTGAGGGCTAATGTTACATGCTTCTTGATTCCACGAATAGTGGCACGGTTATTATAAAGCTGCAGTGATCAAAAGAATCCAGTATTGGTGTAAAAGTAGTGAAATAGATCAAAGGAACAAAATATAGAGCCCAAATACAGACCCACACATTTATGGACAACTAATTTCTAACAAAAGTACAAAGGCAATTAATTCAGTGTAGAAAGTTTCTTTTCGGGGTGCCTGGGTGGCTTAGTCGGTTGAGCATCCGACTTTTGCTCAGGTCATGATCTCGCGGTTCGTGGGTTCGAGCCCCGCGTCGGGCTCTGTGCTGACTGCCAGCTCTGAGCCTGGAGCCTGTTTCAGTCTGTGACTCCCTGTCTCTCTGACTCTCCCCTGCTCACGCTGTCTCTCTCTCTCTCTCTCTCTCCTAGAAATAAATAAAAAAAAAAAAAAAAGAAAGTTTCTTTTCAACAAATGATGTTGAATTAATTGGATATTCATATACAAAACAAAGCATGAGCCTCCATGAAGCCTGCACACCATAATAACAATAACACATAATGAATCATACATCTAAATATAAAATCTGAAAATATACAATTTCTTAGAAATAAAATGTTTTACCTTGGAGCAAGCACCGTTCTTAGTTATAGCACAATCCATAAAACGACAATTTGGTAAACTGGGCTTCCTCAAAATTAGAAGGTTCCTGCTCTTTTAAAAAAAAATCAGAGAATGAAAAGACACATCACAGGCTATGACAAATATTTGCACAACATATACCTGAAACTATTTTTTTTGTTTGCTTGCTTTTTTTTTTTTTTTTTTTTTCACTGCTGTAAGCTACTAGAGGGCCAGGGTCTTGTTTATATTTTTAAGAACTGTGTGCCTAACATCTAAAATAGTGCTCTGCACATAATAGGTCTTCAAAAAATATTCCTTGAATGCAGGAATGACTGAATGAACTAACAAGTCAACATACAGGTGGAAACTGATTAAATTTAAAAGTTTCCAAAGCATGTGAGGATAAGCATATGGAACTGCTTCTGAAATTTTTTTTTGTAAAATGGAGTCCTTTTGGAATCTTGTTAAAATCCAGATTTTGATTCAGTAATTTCTAGGTTGGAGTTTGAAGTTCTACAAAGCTGGTGGTCCTGGGACCACTCACTGAGAGCCAACGGCATAGAGTTTGAGTCAACTCAAATCGCAAGTATATACAGGTTAAGATCTAAGTGTGGGAATTAACATTGCTTAAGAAGGAATTGACAAATTCCTTATTAATTATACACGAGTCATCTACTGAGGAGCAGTGGCATGGAAAACTAGAAAATATTCAGAAGAGGGAAAGATGAAATAAAATGAGAGTTTTCAAAGGGGAAAGCAGATAAAATAATATCAATTAACCTTTTCAGACATATATTAATAGAAAAAACATAAAATGTAGATTTTATACTATGGAAGGTCAATGTTCAAACAAATTAACCTTTTACAAATATCATCTACAAACTTCAGGTATCTTTAGAATTTTTTGTTTGTTTATTTGTTTGTTTGTTTTCTGCTACTTATCTTCTCCTGAAGATAAGGTCTGAAATGCAGATCAGTTTGGTAGGCCAGGTTGTTAACAGCTCCAGGAAGATTTTGATAAAGGAAGAAGATTGGAATTTAATTGTTCAAATGAAATTTGGGATTTGCTTTAGATTTTATTAATGGGCTATATCTACCTTCCATTTCTACAGGGAATGAAGAAGGGTTGAGAATAATGAGCACATATTTGATGTTCAGGATGGGGGAAAAAAACTGTCACCAAAGAATACATTTTACACACCATTAAATTTTATATAACTTACAGCATATTTTATTGAGAAGACAAAACATCATGGGGACAAGACCCTTCCAGTCATATAAGTAACTCATTACATTGCTGACTACCCCTGCCAAGCAACTCTTCCTTTTATTGAAATCAAAGTCTGTCTCCACTCAATTATTCTAACTCATTCCTGTACCTGTATGGAACATAAATTCCAATTCCTCTTTCAGGTTTCAGATTTTCAAATACTTGAAGGCAGAAATCACGCTGCTACAGGTGCTCCTCTAAAGCGGATTATGTTCAACACCTGTAAATGTTTCTCAATGACATGAGCTACAACCATTTTATCATATTCTCACTGCTCTTAGTTTGTCTGCACTCTCTGTGTCCTATTGAAAACTATGCCAATGGCAGTAAATATTACTCTTATACATTAGAGCAAAGGACTTCCTTAACCCAAGCACTATGTATGTATCAATATAGTCCAAGTTTACAATTAGTTTTTACACTAAGTAGGCATCAAGTAAGAATCAGTTTAATTCAAACTACATGCTTCTCATTTCCTTCAGTGAAAACGGGATCCACATATCCTCACACATTCTGTCCTTCAATTAGACCGCATATTATATTGGGGAGAAAGTGACAATATATCTACCAATTGTTGCATAAACTTGGCAAGACACATACTCTCTTTTAATGGCAATTTTCCACTATACAAACAAAGTATGACTAATTCCAATTGCCTGTCCACAAAAAGGCATATACATGAAAATCCTTTGCAAAAAAATCACAAAAATAATAATGTTTATTATTTATTTCAATGTTTAGCAGATGTTATAGTAATTAAGCTCACAAGTTTTTAGATTAGACAAATCTGGATTTAAAATGTAGCTGTACAATTTATTCCCTCTATTTGATCTTAAGCAAGTTTTTTAATCTTTCTGACCTTCAGTTATGTTGTCTATAAATGTATTAACAATATCTAACTTGTATCTTTTTGAGGAGGATAAGTGAGATAATTAATGCAAAGTGTTTAGTGTAAGATGTGGTATAGAGTAAGCAGCTACTAAGAGTCCCACAATGTTTACTCCGCATAAAAGACCTGATCATGAAGAACAATTTTAATTATTTTATTGTATATTCTTGATTCACTTAGAAAAGGAAAAAATATATGTGGCACGTTTTAGAAAGATCCCAATTTAAAATAACTTTTTAAGAATTGACTCCAAGGGGTGGTGGGTGGCTCAGTTGGTTAAGCATCCAACTTCGGCTCAGGTCATGATCTCACAGTTCGTGAATTCGAGCCCCGCGTCAGGCTCTGTGCTGGATCCTGCTTTGGATTCTGTGTCTCCCTCTCTCTCTGCCCCTCCTCTGCTCTGCATGCTCTCTCTCTCAAAACTAAGTAAGCACTAAAAAATTTTTAAAAAAAGAATTGACTCAAAACTAAGGTTTGGTTAAAACTTAAATAGTTGATTACAGGTACAAAAATGTTCCAAAATCTGATACTAAAAATAATATATACTTTTATAGAACACTTTATGCTTGGCATTGTGCTAGGTAATATATGCATGCATCTTCATGTGAACCTTCATCAACGCTGTGGAGAGTTATTTTTATTTATTTTACAGAGAAAGAATCTGAAACATAGGCTACAGCCAGATTATTTTTAAAAATATGAGGAGAAAAACAAAACTTTATAAAATGAAGGCCATTAAAACATGGCTTATTTATTTAAAAAAAGGAATGAGCTGCGGCTCCTGGAAAGCTCAGTCAGTTAAGCAGCCGCCTCTTGGCTTTGGTTCAGGTCATGATCTCATGGTTGGTGACTTCAAGCCCCACAATGCTGTGCGGAGCCTGCTTGGGGTTCTCTCTTCCTCTCTTTCTGCCCCTCTCCTGCTCTCTCTCTCAAATAAATAAACTTAAAAAAATAAGTGTATATCCTTTTAAATGTCTAAAGAAAACCAGATGGTGGATCAGAACTTTGAAAAGAAAAAGGGCAATATTGATCACAGTATTGAAAACATTGATTTAATACACTTGGAGGTGAGGGAATAAAGGCCTTTCGAGTCAGACACACACACACACACACACACACACACACAGAAGTTAAAAACCCACTTAGTGAGAGCTAGAGGTTTCATTATCTTCCAATATGGAAGATAGGCATCCAAAAGAATTAAGTATAACTCCAGTGACATCTGATGACAACAACTAACATTTTTTATTTTATTTTTTATTTTTATTTTTTAATTTTGCAAAGTATATTTATGTAAGTAATCTCTGCACACAACATGGGGCTCAAACTCACAACCCTGAGATTAAGAGTTGTACACTCTTCTGACTGAGCCAGCCAGGTGCCCCAAAACTAACATTCTTTTGTGTTTTACAGGCTTCCTTTTCTTTTTAATTAAATACAATAAATGGATATTATGTCACAAAAGTGTCCTTTTTTATTCAGTTAGGTCATTTCTAAGAAGGTATTTAGCCAAACTTAAGGCTGGTTAATTTTTCCAAACATCATATATGCAAAGTCTTTTGTTTACTTGCTTTGGTTTTAGTATTTTTTTTAAAGTCAGGTGGTTGTTTTCACTCTTTCTTTAGGAATTCAGTAGATGAAAAGAAAACAAGAAGGGAAGTAAAAAGACCTGGCCCCAGGTCTATCCTGGGTGTTCACAAAAGAGGTCAATATTACTTGGCAATGAAAATGTACATTTCTAGACAAAAGAAAATGAAAATTATAATAGTAATCCACTCTCAGTGAAGTATCATTGTAACCAGACTTTCTCTTCTATGCCATCCAAAATCTTCTGAAAGATCAGATTTTCGTTACTGATACATTTTTGTGTCAGCATCCAACAAAGTTTAATTTAAAAGTGTAGAAACTTCTATGCACTGATGGTATCTTTCCAAGTCTCAAAATCATGTTCTCTTTGCTTTTTTTATGTATGAAAATTAATCACTTCAAGAGCATTAAAAAGCTCATTTGGCCGAAAGCCAGACTCTATTCCAGGCTCCTACTTTGCCATAATACTAAAGACATATATCTGAGTGTTTGAGCTCTACAAAATTAATTTTCTGATTTTGTTGAACTATTTTTGAATTTTCTGTTCTTGTTGAGCTTCATCATGTGCTTCTGAAGTTTTAAGTTCTGTGGTTTACTTGACTTTTTAATCATGCATTTGTTTATGAGATATGCATAATGTCAATATCATATTCAATTATTCTCTACTGAAATATTTGCAGCACAGGTAAAGTTTAAAGGAACAGTTTTGATCAAAGAATTTTCCTTAAGGCCATGACACATTTTCTCTTACCAGTTAATCATCTTGAAGCTTTGCAATAAATTAGACACAATAATTTGAATTCCTCAAATCAAGAATGACACTAATTTCTGTGAGAAAACCAGCCCTAGTTATAAGCAAGGTTTTCTTTGGGAGCATTTGCCTTGTGTTAAGTGCACAGAGAAGAGAAAAAGCCAAATATGATTGGCTTAACTGGAGCAAAAATATGATAATCATAATTAGCACAATTCTCTCTTGAAAAACATCAGATCATATGAGGAGTAATTGATATTAAGTCTCTTGCTGATATTCTTCTATCAGTGATTTCTGTTGCCAGTGAATCTTAAATCAAGTTTAAAAAAATTCTGAGAACAAAAATTTAGATGTTGTTGTCTCAGTAAATAAAAGAGTCTTGATTTATCAATGATTTCCTTTGCGTTGATATGTAATTGGGGGATTTTTAAAAATGATGTAAATTTGATAGCATGTATATTAATATGCTATTTCTTTTCAAGTTCTCTCAATATAAGTATAGAGACAGAAGGAAGATGTTTTCAATGCCATATTCTCTATTAATTAAAAATTAAATTTAAGAGCTGACTTTCCCATTAAGAATCTTCGAAAATATCTTTTTTCCTAGGTCCTTTGGAATACATTTTTACTTCACAAGGCTTCAAAGAAAATATTACTCATTGATTCAAAGTGTGGTTTAGAAAATCACAGCCCAGTGTTTTAATATATTATAGTATTAACGAACAGCAATACCTAATAATAATCCTGGTTGGAGGAAGCTTTTAATATAAATAAAATTATTTTTGTATTAAGCCAGTGTCTATTTTTTTTAAGTGAGTAGTTGAGGAGTTAGAAATGGAGATGGAAACTCTAGAAGTGGTAATAGCTTTGGACAATACTCTGCTTTTTTGACTCCTCTGCCTTAGCCTAGAATCTACATACATCAAATATCTATATCATCTACATCTTTCTATACCTATATCATCCATATATTTTAATATCTGTACTTTTGTGTTTTTTTAATTTTTTTATTTATTTCTGAGAGAGAGAGAGACAGTGTGAGCAGGGGAGGGTCAGAGAGATAGGGAGATACAGAATCTAAAGCAGGCTCCAGGCTCTGAGCTGGCTGTCAGCACAGAGCCAGACGCGGGGCTTGAACCCATGAACCGTGAGATCATAACCTGAGCTGAAGTCTGACGCTTAACCGACTGAACCACTCAGGCGCCTCGATATCTGTACTTTTGAAGCCAAGTTGACTGTCAATGATTCCTAGGATAAATTGTTCCTCATTCCTGTCTAAGATAAGAGAATGCTTTTGCCACTAATTTTCAAAGTGAAGTCTTGACCTATCGTCTGATTATATATATTAGTGTAGGGTTTCCATGACATTCTCCGCCTTTTTCTGTAGCCTAAGAGAGAGATTTCTCTTGCTGAGGCCAGACTCTCATGCCTACCTCAAAGGAAAATCAGCTTCCAGTGAAGCAAAGAGAGAGAGAGCTTGGAGAGTTTTTGCCACAACCAGTCAAAACTAACAAATGTCCGCTACCCCAAAGGAAGTATAAAACACTTTCTCTTCTTTCAAGAAACTCTCTATTTTGGATGGTTTTTAATAGTGCAGAATAAAATATTAAGATACCAATACAGATCAATATGTGCTTAAGCATCAATATTAGTATTACATTCCTAAGTGATGCATGAATTCATAGCAATTCGTCAAGTAAATGAAATTATATACCCTGGTTCTTGCCATGTTCTGATTAGGAAAGCTTTTATAGATATAGATAAAGGTAACTTTGTTCTTATGGAACATTTAGATTGGTGAAGAAGAGAAGGAACAAAATTGAAAGAGACAATTTAGCAGGAATACAGATTGTATTGGAGGAGAAGGTATGAATTAATTCAATCTGAGTAGTGGATTGATAATTTCAGCAGAGTAGGAGTTAAGAAGAAAAATAAATGGAGACTCAGTTTCAATGTTATAGTCCAAGAAATATTTGTTTATTTGTTTTTTGTTTGTTTGTTTACATACAGGATAGGACATCAAAAGCTGAGAAATTAGGAAATTATGCCTAATGATCTTCTTAGTTTCCACTGAGGTGCAGCTCAGGACTAATACGATCTTCTCAGAACTGAGAATTTAAATATTTGGAGATCCTCTATTCTAAATAATATAATTTTAGGGTACCCTAAATTCTTCTTTGTTCCATTCTTCCAAACAACTGTTCTCCTTGATGTTAATAATTCTTGATTTCAGAACTCTAATTTAGAAACTAGTGATAACTGCTTTTGCAAATTAAGAAGATAGTTTAAAAGCAAGTCATTCTACCTCTGAGTCAAATACCAAATGCAATATGAAAACAAGATCGATAAATATGACTACAAAAATTAATGACAAAAATAAGTAAGCAAAGTGAAAAGAAATGATAAACTGAAAAAGTATTTGCAACATAAAGAGCTGATAGCATTAATTTATAGAAACTTTTAAAATTGATAAAATAATGACCAAAAATTTTATAGAAATGGACAAAACACATGAAAAATTTATAAAACGAGATTTAAGAATGATCTTTAAATGTTACATGATGTTGACTTCACTTTTAATAAAAGAACTGCAAGCTATACTACAGAGAATTATGATTTCTTGTCCATCAGATTGGTCAGAATTTTTAAAACTTTGCAATCCACTATGTTTATTTGGTTATGTGAAAACAGGCCATCTATACATTGCTGTTAGAAATGCAAAATAATTCAACTTTTATGGGCAAATTTGGCAAGTGACAATATCTTAACAAACTTTGTGTTCATCTCCCCCAGCCCACTTTCCAAAAGTTCACGTTTGCCTTTTTATTTTTATAAAAAAGCCTACATAAAGGTAAAGGCTTTTTTTGTAAAGGCAGAAACTCTCTTCAGTTTTTTTCCACTAGCAAAGGCAGGTATTAATGTAGGTCTTTCTTAAAAGTGGAGTAGTATAATGCACACTTTCAGGAAGCGAAAGGATTCCTGTGTGTCTCTACTCTTTGAATTCCTGTTTGAGCCAACTGTTATATATTACTTGTGTCTTCATTAACAAATAAATTAAATAAAATCTTAGACACATAATCATTTTATGTTTGAAGAGAAACATGCATTTGCCTTTTGGGAAAATAACTGATTTTTAACAATGTGCATAACAGTGTGTATATATATATATATATTATGTATACAGTTTGTATTAATATGCATGTATTTATTTCATTGTGCTCTCGCTAAAGGGTACATTCTTGCAGTATAATGAAGAAATCTAACATGCAGATCTAACATTATTTCCAACTAAAAGGAACCAAGTCTTCTTACAGTTTTACTGTTTTCAGATTTGTGGCAGGCTAAGTACAAAGTGTGCCTGGGATATTTTTTGATACCCCAGAAATAAAAGAAGGGATCAAAAATGATGGTCACAAGTCACGTGAACAAGGGAGCTTCCTCAAAGGAGCTCCTTTGGCTACATCCAGGACACCAAATTTAACACCAAATCATTAAGTACATAAATTATTCATAAACAGTTAGAAATATTGGATTCCATGATTTTATACTGATAATAAATGATGATGATGATGATAGATAGATACATAGGTAGATAGATAACACACACACACTTAGATAATAGGTGAATCGATGATAGATGATACATAGATAAAGGAAAATAGGAGACTTTTGAATAATAGATGCCAACAAGGAAGAAATGGGATTGGCAAATCATTTTGCAAACATCACTTTAAAATTCTTTTTGAAAAGAATCATAGATGGACAATATACTTAGGGTGAAACTTTGATGAGAAGAAGGATATTTGTCTCCTGGTATATTGCTTAGTAATTACAAGAGAAAAAATAGTACCTATACATGGAGAAATCAGACAATACCTTGACCAATTAACATCACCAGTAAAGGCCAGATGGATGCAATGTGTCTAGTAGTAATACCCATAAAGGACATAAATTCGCCCAGGAACATATAAACTGAGTTTTACCATGGCCAAACACCAGACAAATGAAAATAAAGAAAGAAGTCTCCATTAAAAAGCCAAATGGTATAACATTTACAGTAGTGAATCTGGATAAAGAGTATATGAATATATCTATTCCTCCAAAGTTTAAGTTTGATGTTATTAAACAATAAAAATGTTTTTGTTAAGTGCATTAAAATATTAAAGAATTCCCTTTTTCCTTATACTTCCAAATTAAAACATATTTACACTCCAACTTGCATGTACACTGTACTTCTGGAACATTCCAATAGTGAGTTTAAATAAGTATGACCTTATTTGTATGGCTGAAATAACTATAAATGTTCTCTTTAAAAGTGGCTGACTTGGGGAACATATCTCTTAAGTTTTTAAATATACATTCACACAAACTCATGTATTTTAATTACTTTAAAAATCAGAGTTTACTTTAAAAATCAGAGTTTACTTTAAAAATGAAAAATGTTGACAGAAAGTTTTAAAGAAGTGATAAGATACAATCTACTAGAAAGTAATAAAGGTAATGCAGAACAGCTTTTTATAATATAAGCATCTCCATTTTATTTGTAAGATTTTTTTCTACAAAACATTATTTTAAAAATCCATGTAAGCACATCATGCTAAATTATAAAAAGTTGATTGTATCATGGTATGTAGAAATCCAGAAATGAACATCATTCTCAATAATAAGGTGTTATAGGTAGACATAACATCACAACTACGTATTTACAAATCACAATTTGTGTTTATAAACTGCCATACAGTTTTTAGATCACCAAAGTACTTGTCATTATGCAAAAATGAGCAAGTTGCAAATCTCAGTAAGTTTTCTATGGATTGACATATAGGCATATTTATCAGTTTATTATTAACTAATTTATTTATTTATTTATTACTATTTGTATATCAATTTGTTCCAAGGCTGTATTTTTTAAATAGCAACCTCTAAAATAAGTGGTATATGTTGCAAAGGACTTTATTATGGAAATAAAATAATTTAGTTACAAGGAAGTTTATGGCAACTCTAAGAGCTTGTATTAAAATATATTAAAATTACATTAAAAAGATTTCTCTCCTCAGCAAAATGATTAAAGTTAATAAGTGAAATAAATGTTAATTTAATAAGGGGAAAAATGAAATGAAAAATGAAGGGAGGCCAAATTAAATATCATTTGCTGTTTTCTAAAAGTACTGGAACGATGCTATTATTATTGTAACAGTGCTATTCTTACCTCTAAGGCACTTTCTTCATTTAGGGCATTGCATTATTTACTGGGAATGAGTTACACCTGCTAGTCTATTGCCTAGAATCACCCAATCTCCAAAATGGCTACTCATTCTAATTAGTGGACAAAAAACCATCTCCCAGTCAACAAAAGGGTAATCCTCACCTAAGTGTTTGGATATTCCAAAATACTTAAGCTTCAGGTTTATCCGTCAGAGTCCAATAACAAAATTCAAATATATTGAAAAGAAAAATAACCATCTAGAAAAGTTTCTAGATGTTTCTTCTTTGTCAACCCTAAATATATTAGTTTGATTTTTTTTTAAATCAGGCTACTTGGATTCTATAAGACTTTTTCAAAATGACATGAAATAACTATTATGGAGAAAAAAATAGGAAAAAAAAATCACACCACAGAAGAGTCTGAGAACTCTAGATGAGTCATATAGGCAAATTTACCTATAACACCATTTTGGTTGTAAACGCTAAATTGATCAAAATTTAGGACCTTAGTGGATTTTTAATTTGTCCTGATCCTTGATGCTAAGTATGATTCATAGACCTTACAAATAAAGGAAGAGAATGTCAGAGACATAAAAGCAGAAGGCTATGAGTACCTGCTTTTCCGAACATCTTGGCTTCACACAGTTTCCTGAATCTTCAACTCTACAGGCTTTATTGACAAAAAGATAATGAGTTAGTGAGCAGACTTCAAAGTGACTCCCCCGATCTCAGTTTCTGTATTTCCTTATCATTTGTCTCCCGTGTTACTTAACTTTCATATGGAGATCAAATCATACTAATTGTGATATCTTTCTAATTTAGCTAACATGTTGAGTTAGATCATGGATAAGCATTCACCTTTTGTCATCTATTAGCAGGATACTGTTATGAGAAGTGAGCAATCTATTCTATTAAACAGAAATGTACTTGATTAGCTTGAGATTCTTTTTCTTTGCATGTGAAAAAGGTTAATCAACTAAAGCACAGGTTTGTGTTTTTCTCTCCATGGTTGATGGCTCATTATCTGGACATTTTGGTATAGAGTAGGATTCTCTTGACAGATTTTTCTAGTTAAGATATTGCCCACATGTCGCTGTTATATTCGCAGTTCTCTCTCTGTGTTCCTGTTTTAAGACATTTGGAATTTGGCTGAGAAACATTGTCTGACAAGGGAAATTTGTGCAAATTTTAGGTCATAGAGAACTGTCTTGGGTATTCTGTTTGTCCTTATAGCTCCATGTTCTACACTTTTTCGTGTCCTGTGAAGCTGACCTCCATGGACTGCAGCAACTAGGCCTTCCTGACTTCTGATTTCCCGTGCAAGGCACTGCAGGAAAGGGAGGTTCATATCCCTGCCTTCTTTACCACTGTTCTTTAGATGGGCAGTCCCTGGGCTTTTCTATCAAAAGCCATAGTTTTGTCTTTTTAGCTAAAACTTTAACTCTCACCAGGTGCACCATTCTCATTGTTCCTTCAGGCATAGGATTGGTAACGGCAGCTATTATTGCTAATCTTGGAATGTGTTAACCCTCCTTATCGGTTTCCTTTCTTTCTAACTACGTTTTTGTGAAGAGTCCATTAATTTTTTCTCTCCTTGTTATCGCATTGAAGCATCTACCTTTTCCCTGCCAGGCAATTCAAAACAGTAATTTAGCAAGAGTACTAAATATTTCTGGTAATATTTGGCAACTTTATGTGTTTGATGACTGCTTGTAACTTGTTTCCTGGGAGAAATGAGGCACTGGTAATCCTCACATGGGGAAGAATCATTATAAAAATTATTAGTAGTAGGATGGCATTGGATGTGGCAGGTGGCGAATGAGCTATTAGGAGATTTTTGTGACGACCAAGGTATTTAGTCACTATGGTGGCAATAGTGGCACAAAAATTATAGGGCCAGGAGGCTGTCTTTTTTAACCATATTCTGGGCAATTTTTACATTACTAATACTATGGAATTTCATACATGAAATTACATGAAAACTTTCCATGATGAAATAAGTTCAGAAAGGCTGCATCAAACTTAGACAGATTTAATTACCAGAATGTGATTGAAAATGCCAATTATAATTTTCAAAAAAAAGTTTTTAAAGATTGTTAGATAAATGTAGCATATTGTGAAGAATGTTTGTAAATTTTTAGTTAACCACACTGAACTTAATTCAAACTTGTCAAAAATGTATTTATTTATGAAGAAACCAGTGAGATGATAAAGTCGATTCAAGTATTATTTGTTGAAATGAGTAATTTGTAAGCAATGAAAAATAAACAAGAGAATAAAATTGCTACCTTATGTATAAAACAAGTTAATAACCTACAAGGCAATACTGTCATAAAGTTTATTCTTTCTATCAGAAAGAAATTATTTGCATAACTATCAGACAAAAATCTACACATTAACTTAAAATCCCATATATCGTGAGCTCTAACAAAGAGTAAATGTCTAAGTCAAACACAGACACGTTAGCCTCAAAGCTGAGAAGCCTTAGGTGGATCTGATAAACAATGGCCACATATGGCATTGGAAGTATACGCTGCCATTCCTTTGCATTACTTCCAAGTTCTAAGTATTTTTTAAACCATATTAACTGATAATCAGCATTTTTATTTTTATATTTAATCAAGTATGATTTACTTTATATTTCATATTCCCTCTAACCAGTGAAATCTAGACAATATTATAAAACAAATTCAGAATTGTTCACTATAAAGTAATAAATATGCTCAGGGCAACAGTAATGGCTTCCCAAACTTCATGTCAACTAATATGATTACATATAACTTCTAATTCTCATAGTAAAAATGTACATATACACACTTAGATTTTTTTAAATCATCAAAATCCCTTTGAGTGGTAAAATTTTTTTAAAAAAATGTACATTTTTCTGAAACCTTCAATTTGGAGCCTCAAAACCTGAGATTCTTCATTCAAATGAGCCATTGAAAATCTGATTGCCTCTTAGGTGTTGGAAACACCATTAGAAATTGCTTTTATATGCCATTTTAGAATTCTACCTGCTCACTAGGAAGCAAAATGTCAGAAAATAATGAATCAACATTATTCATATTGAAGTTGCAAGATGGAAAATAGAATTCAGATCAAAGGTCTATGAGAGACAAAACTTACAAACAAATGAATTTTTGACATTGAAGGGTGCGTTGCAGCCTATTTTTAAATTCCTATATACAGCCACGGGAGCATGCTGAATGGTTTTGTGTTTCTAAATTTCCTTTAGATTTTTTCTCAAAAATTTCCTATGACAGATTTAGGTACTTGCACAAACAAAGCTCTTGATAGGCCCATGGATAGTGTGCCTTTTCTTGAATATGAAGATAAATAATAGTAAATAAATCATTACACATTTAGATTAATACCAAGGATAATTCCTAAATCCTGGAAGTTTATGGTAATATAAATGCATAACCAAATTAATATGATAGAGGATGGTGAAATTTGAAGAACTATGCTTCACAGCTTTAGTAACAAGGTCACTCACCACGTACAGAACACAAAATTTAAATATTGTCAAGTTATTAGTTTGTCTACTGAGCCAAAATATAACTAGGTGAGTTTTTTTTTTTTTTTTAATTTTTATTTTATTTCTAGGAGAGAGAGAGATAGCGTGAACAGGGGAGGGTCTGAGAGAGAGGGAGACACAGACGCTGAAACAGGCTCCAGGCTCTGAGCTGGCAGTCAGCACAGAGCCCGACGCGGGGCTCGAACCCACGAACCGCGAGATCATGACCTAAGCGAAAGTCGGACGCTTAACCGACTAAGCCACCCAGGCGCCCCAGTAGGTGAGTTTTTAGAATAAATCTGTGTTACCCAATTACTTTCACCCAACATAGTATTTTTTCTATCTTTGCTGATTTTTGCAGATCAACTTTAGGATTCAGATTTTATGTATAGAAGGATCATTAGAAAAAAAAACTGTAGGGGAAGGTTGTTACACGTAAGAGTCTTTATGACCAATAAATGCATGGGCCTGGATTTGATTCTGCCACTACAGAAGTCGTAACACATAACAAATAATAAATGACCAGAATATAGAACACAGTGAAACCTGCCTGTGCCCCAGTACACGCTGGGATAGTACTTATAATTGGAAATGGGAAACAATAAAGGCACTGATCATATGATATCCCAAAACTTAAAAAATACAAAGCATTTAGTCAGTTAACTTTTGGTTCAAATTCTTCCTTTAATATTTTTTGAAAAATATTGGATGCTAATAAAACAAGCAGTGTGGACTAAAGTTTAAATAACTATATTCTAATTAAAAGGTCTTTATTGTTCTTCAAATATTGTATTGTTTGGTCCTTTCATCCCCATTATAAAGATGAAAACATAGTCTATGGCTGTTTTTTTCTTTATAACTACAATGATTGTTAGTTATCTATTGCTGTACAATAAATTATTCCAAGACTTACTGGCTCAAAACAACAATAGTTTGTTTTCTCAGTTTGTGAGGGTCAGGAATTCTGGAAAAACTTAGATGAGTGGATCTTTTTGAGAGTGTCTCTTAAGATTGAAGTCAATTTTTCAACTGGGTTGCATTATGCACTAAAGTCTTGCTGAGGTTTGTGAACCTGCTTGCACTAAGGCTCCCTCACATACCTGTTACCAAGAGTCCTCAGTTCCTTGCTGGCTTTTGGCTGGAAGCATCAGTCTCTTACCACATGAATCTCTCCACAGTTATGCCTGGGTGTCCTCAAGTTATAGCAGCTGGTTTCCTTCAGAGCAAGTGATCTGAAAGAGAGAAAAATATGAAAGAATGACAGAAGTTGAAGTAGAATTTGTAACCTAATCTCAAAAGGGACAAATAATCACTTCTGCCATTTTCTTTTGATCACACAGACCAACTCTTGTAAAATACGGAGTGGACTAGTAAAGGTGTGAATTCCAGGAGATTCAGATAATGAGTCCTTTTTTTTTTCAGTTGGCAGTCTAATCTGGTTTATTCAACACAGTCCCCTGTCTCTACACAACAAAGTACAAACACAACAGTGCCTAAAATGCTACAAGTTATAAAACTCAAATTTATAGTACTGATTGTACAATAAAAGCCAAAAAAGCAATGTACACTTTGCCATGGTAACCTGGGAGCCCACAGTGAATGACAGGTAGGGGGTGACCATTTGGGGACCATTTTAATGGCCAACTAGTAGTTACAGTGACAGAATCTAACAAATATTTTACACTGAGAAAATACATGTCACAATTAACTAATTAGCCAATTATCTTGAATACAGGATTAAAAAAAGAAGATACAGTATGGTCCATGTGCTCGAAAAAATAATCTATAAAGACATCTGATCACATGGTAAATAACCCCTGAGTTATTCTAAACTTTACTGCTCTGCCCTTCTTCTGAACACGAGGGTTAAATTGAATTACACACACACACACACACACACACACACAGAGTGAGTGTTTAGTTTGGAAAGGTACTTTCGTTTCACTACCACTGTTTCAAGGTGTTCAGATTATGTTTTATTTGACAGAATTTAATTTCATACTAGATATCAAATTTTAAGATGATTTTATATGCAATTATAATATCATTAGCAAATTAATAAAAAAGGAAACGTCTCAAAGAAAAGATATGAACAGAAGAAATAAGACACACACACATCATATAAATAATACTATCTTCCCTGTGGTATGTAGAATAATGGTCATCCAATGATGTCTATGCCCTAATCCCTGGAATTCATGAAATTGTTATGATATGCAAAACAGGAAATAAAATTTTTGATGGGATTAAGGTTGCTAATCAGTTGACCTTAAAGTAAAAAAAATTATCCTGGATTACCTATGGGTGCCCAGTTTAATTACAAGGATCCTTAAGCATGAAAGAAGGTGGCAGAAGAGGCAGTCAGAGTAATATTATGTGAGAAGGATTTGGTCTGATGTTACTGGCTTTGAAGATGGATGAAATGGGGCTATGAACAAAGGAGTGTGGGTGTCTTCTGGAATCTGGAAAAGACAAGGAAATAGATCCTATCCAGAGCCTACAGAAAAGAATGCAGCATGTCAACTCTTTGACATGAGACCTATGTTAGATTTCTAGCCTACAGACCTGTAATATACTATGATGTATGCCACTAATTTTGGGGTAATTTGTGAAAGCAGCAATAGAAAACTAATATGCTCCCTTACTGAGTAAGAAAAATCATTAATCTCTCCCTGAGTTAGAAAAAACCTGAGTCTTCCTTCAGTGTCTTGCTCCTTTATTTTTACGTAAAATACTTCACTTCTGACACTCCGGTCACCAAATGTGGGAGGCTTCCCTCTCCAAGCAATTATCTGTGACCTAGCAGAGTGTCCTACAACTGAACTTGGTTTTGACACTCTATACCTGAAGATAGTGACAGATCCCACAGGTTAAGTGTTCAACCCCACAAGATTGTTCCCCACTTTAGATGCCAATCAAAAGTAGTAGGTCCCTTGGGGCTCCTAAGGGGTTCAGTCAGTTAAGCGTCTGACTTTGCTCAGGTCATGATCTTGTAGTTTATGAGCTCGATCCCCACGTTGGGCTCTATGCTGACAGCTCAGAGCCTAGAGCTTGCTTAGGATTCTGTGTCTCCCACTCTCTCTGCCTCACCCCTGCTCACACTCTGTCTCTCTCTGTGTCTCAAAAATGAATAAATGTTTTTAAAATTTTTTTTACTAAGTAGTAGGTCACAGGTTAGCCACAACTTCTGTCCGACTTGGCTACAAATTGGAGGTTTACATGACCTTCTCCCTCTTGGAGTCAATTATTTGCTAGAGAAGCTCACAGAACTCAGGGAAACACTTAATTTATCAGGTTATTAAAGGATATGATAAAGAATACAGATAAATGCCAGATGAATAGATATTTAAGATAAGGTCTAAGAGGTTCTTGAGCTCAAAAGTTTTTGTCCTCCATGGAACTGGGGTCCATTACCTTCCTGTTGATGTGTTCACCAACCTGAAAGCTCTCTGAGCTCTGTACTTTGGGGATATTTATGGAGGCTTCATCACTTAGTCATTACCTATCATTAACTCCATTTTTAGCCTTTTTCTTTTTTCATGAGAATAAGGAGTGGGAATGAAAATTCCAAGCTTCTAATCATGGCTAGGTTTTTCAGATGACCCAGTCCCCACCCAGAGCCATCCAGGAACTCACTTGGAGTCACCTCAGTAAAGCCAAAGACACTGCTATCACCCAGAAAATTCCAAGGGCTTAGTACCCTGTGTCAGGATCCAGGGTCAAAGACCTAATATTAGAACCAAGGACACTTCCAGCATATTTATCAGTCAGGAATTTACAAGGGTTTCAAGACCTCTGTTCAGCAGCAGATATATATAATATATTCTATTATCTCAGACTCCCCAAAGTAGTAAACAAATAAATGTAAATGAAACGATACAGAATTTTGACATTGTCAGGTTAGCAAAACTTTGAAGGACAGACAACACTCACCGTTGAAAGAAACGTGGAGAAGAACCTCATGTTCCCGTATGATTTTCTTGTGGGTTTAAATTCAAGGTTTGGAAAGCTGTCTTTCAGTGAAAGAATATAAGCCACCGATCACACCTCCCTCTTTTCCATTACAATGTCTGCAGGACTATTTATGCAAGTGGTCAGTTTTACTTCCTCCTTTCTTGCTACCAAAAGGGAAAAAAGGGTCACTCATGAGGATCTTCTGCCCCCAGAAGGAGCCGAAATTCTCAAGTGGATCTTTGCGTGGCACTTTAAATTCCATCCGTCTCAACTTTGCAAGGGCTTTCCTCCAGTTCTTACTTACCCCTCTCTGTGTTGTTGCTCTGTCTCTCTCTCTCCTGACTCATTCTCGTCAATGTAAAAATCTACCATAGTTTTTGCTCATCTTAAAATTCCGTCTTTTTCCAGTCCATTTTGTTTGCTTCTCCTGACACTAGCCCTTAAACAACTCAATTTTTTACACTTGCTGTTTCTACTGCTTTACATCTCACTTGCCAATTTTTAGTAGCATAGTTATCTGAAGTTTTTAATCATAATAATTTTAAGTATATATTGTATATAAACACACATAATTTTGCATGAGTGCATAAATATAATTGTGTATTTTGTTTGGTTTTCCTTGTAAATGTTATTTTACTTGGGTTTCCTCTCTCATGTTCTCTTCGCCAACATTAACTCATCAAAAAAAAAAAAAGTACTTATAGGCATGGTGCATTTGTTTCTGTGTGAGAGTGTAAGTATGTATATATGTGTACCTGCATATATATGCATCTATGTACATATACGCAGATGTATATTTACAAAATATAAAAATATCTAGTCAATTTTACAAAAATACAGTCATATTAAATATTTTTTTACATTTTCTTTTTTTGCTCAGCAATACCTAGTATGAAATCCTCCCAATTAGTATGATTTAATTCATTCCTTGTTTTATGACTGCATAACATGACATAGAGTATATATACTATAGATTATCTGTGATCCCCTTGTTCATTATAATATACTTTATTTCATTTCTCAGATACTTAAAAGGGCTACAAAAATATTCTTATTTCTGTGTGTATCTATCAATTGATTAATAGATAGCATTGCTATGGACTAAATTTCCAGGAGTACAATAGTTGTGATTGAAAATATATGATTTTTTTTTAGATATTTCCATATTGCTCCCCCAAAACTCTATAACACTTTACATTTCTACTAGCAACATGTGAGTCCTTTTCCACACATCACCTCCAATAATAGGGATTTAGATCTTGATTATCATTATTCTGGTGGATATAAAGATCATAAAGCTACTTTTCCTGAGTATAAGGAACATTTTTTCTCACTCATCTTTTCTTTAAAAAACATTTATTTTCCTTAAGTTCTTATTTTTACTAATTTGTCTAGACATGTTTTGCCCATTTTTTATTCATTTGTCAACTTGTTGATTACTGACTCATTGTCTTCTATATTACATGTTTCCTAGCTTTAGGCTTTGTCTAATGATATTGTAAATGACCTTAGCATTTAATATTAAAACATTTTAGTATAGTTGAATACATATATTTTTCCTATATATCTTTCCATATCTTTTAAAAAATATTTTCTCCTTTAAGAGAAAAACTATAATCTTAATTCTGAGTTTTCAAATTTAGTTAAGGTTTACCCTTTCTCCTGGCCAGATGTACCATCAAATTTTATGAAATAATTTATTTATTTTCCCCAGAATTGAACTGTCAAAAATGTCATATATTTATTGTATTCTTCAAAATTCTAGAATCAATGTCTAGATTCTTCATTCTATTGCTCTGGTTTGGTTTATTTCCAGGACAATAGCAAATGATTTTAATACAGTAGATTTATTAGAGTAATACATTTTGATATTTAGTTAATTCAGTTCCCTCATCATGGTTCTTTTTTATTTATTTCTTTAGTCTATGGTATTCATTCTACCTCGTAAACTTTAAGATACTTTTATCTGTCCAAGTTTCAGCAATTTGCCAATATGTTAGCACATTCCTTGTCGATTTAGGGAAAACTGATTTTTTTGTTAAATAAAGTCTTCTCATCCAGAATTTGGTATGTCTTTCTATTGTTCAGATTGCATAGATATGATATATAACATGGTATCTTATTATTCAAAAATGTTAATATTCTTAAGTATGTTGTAGTTTTTTGCTACTTAATGGGCACTTTATTTCACACATCCACTACTTTTCACAGAGTAGAGAAATATTATTGATTTATGGATATTTATGTTGACTCTAGCCACTAACCAAAGTCTCATTAATTTTTTTCTTAACTTAGAGAGAGAGAGAGAGAGAACATGGGGAGAGGGGCAGGGGAAGGAAATCTCAAGCAGGTTCCCGTTCCACACTCAGTGCATAGCCAAACATGAGGCTTGATCCCATGACCCTGTGATCATGACCTGAGCCAAAATCACGAGTTGGACACTCAACTGACTGAACCACCCAGGTGCCCCATTTTTTATTGTTTTGTTTTTCATCTCTAACACTGAAGGATTTTAGTCATATAATCAGAAAAATATATTTTGTCTTTTTTTCCAGTGTTCACACAGGCATTTATTATTTTAAATAATAAAATGCTTTATGGCATTTTCTAAAATCTCCATGTAAACATTAAGTAATAATGAGAAATCCCCACCAAGTTTCTGGCTTTATTTTACATGACTTTTGAGTGTCAATATGCAGCAGCATTTGCCATTGATTTGGGGTAAATAGCAAGTATTATATTTACATAAGAAATGTTTCTTATACTCAAATTTTTTTGAATGGTCACCAAATTGTACATTGCCTTTTTAGCATTTGAGGTCATTTTCTTTCATTTGTTCATATAAATGTTATATACTTGATATTAAATTATCTTTGTTTCCTGGATTGAACCTTGGTTTTGTCATAACATGCTCTTCTTCTGATACCTTGTACAATTCCCTTTGCTGATACAGTAATTGTGGTCTTAGTATATCTATTAAAAAGAAGAGGTGTTTAGGGGCACCTGGGTGGCTCAGTCAGCTAAGTGTTCATCTCTTGATTTCAGCTCGGTCATGATCTTGCAGTTTTGTGAGATTGAGCCCTGCATGGGGCTCTGCACTGGCAGCTCAGAACCTGCTTGGGATTCTCTCTCTTTCCCTCTCTCTCTCTCTTTGCCCCTCCCCTGCTCGCTATGTGTTCTCTCTCTCAAAATAAGTAAACATTTTTTAAAAAGTGGTTTTTAACTATCATACGTTGGGTTTTATTGTTTTAAAAACTATATATTTCAAATCATTTATTCATCACAAGAACTCTATAAATTCACATACAGATTTCCTTTTCTGAACTATTTATTTTTATTTTACAGAGAGATAGCATAAGTGGGGGAGAGGGATAGAGAGAGAAAAAGAGAATCTTAAGCAGGCTTCAGGAGCCCAATATGGGGCTTGATCCCAGGACCCTGGGATCATGACCTGAGTTGTAACCAATTGTCAAACGCTCACCTGACTGAGCCACCCAGGCACCCTTTTGAACTATATTTAATCAAGTTGTGTTACTAATGTTTGCATCTGTTCAGGCTGCTATAACAACAGACCACTGACTGAGTAGCTTATAATAATCAGAAGTTGATTGCTCACAGTTCTGAAGGCTGGGCGCTACCAGATAAAAGTGCCAGCTTTGTTACCTTTTGGTGGGAGTTCAAAGCGGGTGACTTCTTGCTGTATCTTCACAGCCACAGATCTCCTGAAACCTCTTTCATAAGGACACTAATCTCATTCTTGGGGACTCCATCCTTGTCACCTAATCACCTCTCTAAAGCCCCTAATCACTTCTCTAAAGCCCCACCTTAATTTAACACTATCATTTGGGGGGTTTAGGATTTTAACAAATAAATTTGGAGGCACACCAACATTCCCACCATAGTAGTTTATATCTTTATACCTTTTAAGGCTTCATATTGCTTAAAATATTACAATTAACTGATCTTTGGCCTTAATGCTATTTCTTTTCTTAAAAATGTTTATTTATTTTTGAGAAAGAGAGGGAGAGCAGAAGTGGGGTAGGGGCAGAGAAAGGGAGACAGAATCTGAAGCAGGATCCAGGCTCTGAGCTCTCAGCACAGAGCCTGACACAGGGATTGAACCCATGAACTGTGAGATAATGACCTGAACTGCCTGAGCTACCCAGGTGTCCCTGGACTTAATGCTATTTTTAAAGGTAGTTCTTTAGTAACTTTTCAATTGTATTTCATGGTAAATGGTCTAATCAAGTATTTTGATTTGGGGAGATTAATTTTGTTAATTTTAGTTTTTTCAAGAGATCATTTCCTTTGACATTCATTAATCCATTCATTTTTCTGACCATAAATTTGCACTGAGAATTATCTTACAATTATTTTAATCACATCAATATCTGCTGTTTAGAATTCTTTCCCTATCTTAAGCATGCTTATTTATTTATTTATTTATTTATTTATGTTTATTTACTTATTTTGAGAGAGAGAGAGAGAGAACACATGTGCATTAGGAGGGGAGAAGCAGAGAGAGAGGGAGAGCGAGAACCCCAAGCAGGCCCCACCTGTCAGTGCAGGACTCAATCAAACCAACTGTGAGATCATGACCGGCACCAAAATCAAGAGTCAAACTGAGGGCTGATGGGGTTAGGGGGAGGGGAAGAGGGGTGATGGGCATGGAGGAGGGCACTTGTGGGGATGAGCACTGGGTGTTATATGGAAACCAACTTGACAATAAACTATTAAAAAAAAAGTCAGACGTTTAACTGTGCCACCCAAGTGCCTCTCTTCTTAATCTTTTACATTTTTCCCAGCTTCATTGTAATATAATTGGTACACAGAAAACTACATACAATTAATATATACAACTTGGTGAATTTGGACATAAGTATACATTCATTTTACTATTACCAAAATCCAGGTAGTGAGAATATCCATCACTTACAAAAGTTGCTTTGTGTTTCATTGTGAATTTTTTGTTATTGTTGTTATGATAAGAATACTTAACACGAGATCTACTTTCAACATATTTTTGAGTACCTGATACCTATTGATTACTACAGGTACTGTGGTATACATATATGTCTAGAATTTATTAATCTTGTATGACTATAACTTTATAATTACTAGACAACTCCCTTATTTCCTCCCCCAACCCCAATGCCATAGGAACCATTATTCTATTCTATTTCTACACCTTGACTATTTTAGATTCCTCATCTAAGAGGAATCATGCAGTGTTTGTTTTTCTATGACTGATTTATTTTTCACTTAGCATAATGTGCATTCCAGGTCCACCTTTGTTGTTGCAAATAATTTCCCACTTTAAAAAGATGAATAATATTCCATTCTATGCATATCCCACATTTTCTTTAT
The DNA here is from genome assembly GCF_003009895.1 of Hyaena hyaena. NCBI lineage: Eukaryota > Metazoa > Chordata > Mammalia > Carnivora > Hyaenidae > Hyaena > Hyaena hyaena. Next base: position 45,306 of record NW_024082260.1, on the reverse strand, counting down.
CCATTTGTCCAATGATGGACATGTGGGTTGTTTCCATATCTTGGCTATTGTGAATAGTGCTGCAGTGAACCTGTTAGCACAGATGTCTCTTTCAGATCCTGATTTTAGTTCTTTGATTTCTTTGTTTCCTGTTGTCCTCGAATAGTCTAGGTTCCAATTTCTCAGTGCTCTGCATGAGGCAAGACAGAGTGGGCTTCTCAGGCAGTGCCCCAAACTGCTAAGAAAGTTGAATGTGCACCTTGTACTCTCTCACCCCTGTAGAGAAATCACAAGCCAGAAAGAACCTTCTCAGCCTGCACTGTGGTGTGGGAGGACAAGGACGACAAACAAAACTGTTCCTTTTACTCTCCTTAAGGTGTTTTGTGCTCTACCCAGTATCACAACATCATCCCTTGGTTCCAGAACCTTTGCAAAGGAATTGTCATCTGTGGAAAGTTGCCACATCTTTGTTTCTCTGAAGGGATGAGGGCTGAGGACGCCCTATTCTGCTATCTTGCCTCACAGCATTCTTTTTCAATCTTTTTTTTTTTTTTTAATTCAGGCCTGTGACTCTTTCATTATTTTATTTGTCATTTAAACCCCCATCCTTTAGATTTCTTTATCTTTCCTACTATTTCTGTTTGGTCTGCATTTTATTAATTTCAGTTTCTATGGTCAGTTAAAGGTCGTACAATAATAAATTGATTTTTTGTGAAGGTGAAAAAGGATGTTAATGAATAAAGTAGGATGGCACACTTTGAAGTAGCCAGGATGATGATGAATGTGAGGAATAAAGCTATTCTGAATGGTGCAGGCAGCGTGGGAGCAGTGCTATGAGATGAGGCTGGTAAGGTGTGGAGGACTGAGATCATGCAAAGACTTATAAAGCTATGCCAAGAATATTTACTTCAATCCAATGGCAAGGAGAAACCTATGAAAGTTTTAAGCAGAAGGTGACATGATCACTTTGTGTTTTCACACAATGTGTGAAAACAAAGTTGTGTTTCAAAAATATGTTTATTGAGGTATAAACTATAATTTGAAATTGGTGGAGGGTAGAAGACTCTGCATTATAAGACTTCCTAGAAACCAACCAAAATCTGATAGTGACTTTAACTAGTGTGGAAGCTGTGGATATGGAGAGAAGGTGATGGTTTGGAGAGCTACATATGAAATAAAATCAGTACCATATTAATTGCATATAAAGTTTAACAGAAAAGGAAATTCCAATAACAAATTTTCAGGGTTTGGCTTCTACAAAAGTGTAATGGTGGGTCTATTCTTGCAAATGAAGAAAGAGCACTGGAAGAAGACAAAGAGAGAGATGGAGGATCATTCATTAGTTATGAACATGTTGAGTTTTCAGTCCTGTTATTATACCTGAGTAGGAAGGTAAGGAAAGTACTTCAGTGTATGGATTTGGATCTCAAATGAATAAAAATTGGGTTAGAAAGACATATTTTGAAACATTATCACAGTGTCATCATTATTTATAATGCTGAAAATTCAACACAGATTATATGACAATTAATGGGAAATTAGTTGGATAAATGATTATATATTTATACAAAACTTAAGTTTAAAATAACAATCAAAAAGAATGAAATCCTGCCATTTGCAATTACATGGATGGAACTAGAGGGTATTATGCTCAGTGAAATTAGTCAGTCAGAGAAAAGACAAATATCATATGACTTCACTCATATGAGAACTTTAAGATACACAACAGATGAACATAAGGGAAGGGAAGCAAAAATGATATAAAAACAAGGAGCTGGGACAAAACATAAGGCACTCTTAAATATAAAGAACAAATTTAGGGTTGCTGGAGGAGTTGTGGTAGGGAGGGTGGGCTAAATGGGTAAGGGGCTTAAGGAATCTACTCCTGAAATCATTGTTGCACCAGGTGCTAATAACCTTGAATGTAATTATAAAAAAATAAGTAAATTATAGAAAGTAAAAATAAATAAATAAATAACTATGTACCTCTGCATTTATAATATAAAATACTTTGCAGACATACTGTTATCATTTGAAATTGCAAGTTACAGAATACTAATATACAATTTTCATGGCAATTCCTTATTTATAAATATTTGCTTTTAAATGGCTATTGAGAATTGCATTTACTTGGATGTCTGAAAAATTTTAAATGACAGAGTGATTATATTTCTTTGTACATTTAAGCTTCCTGAAAGAATTGAAAAAGTTGATTGCTTTTGGTTCAGAAGCTGAATCAATTTTTTTTGCAACTTAATTTTATAAAATTTCCAGTTTGACTAATGGAAGGCAATACGTTCTATACTAAATGCATTAGTTTTAAATTCTCAATTGACTAGGATTCAACTAACTTGAAAATATAGTAAAATCTTGTGATAGGATTAAAACGTGATAGAGAATACCAAAATCAGAATGGACTTTAGAGTTTTTCATTTTACAGGAAAAAAAGAAACCTCACAAAACAAAAAATAAAATGGAACTTTAAAAAAAATTTAGTTAGTTAACATACAGTGCAATATTGGTTTCAGGAGTGGAATTCAGTGATTCACCACTTACATATAATACCAAGTGTTCTTCATAAAGAAGTACCCTCCTTAATTCCCATCTCCCATCTAGCCCATCTTCCACCCACTCCCTTCCATCAAACCTCAGTTTGTTCTCTATTGTTAAGAACCTCTTGTGGTTTGTTTCCCACTCTTCTCCCTTAACCTCCCTTTCCCATATGTTCATCTGTTTTTTTTCTTAAATTCCACAAATGAGTGAAATCATATGGTATTTGTCTTTCTCTGATTGACTTATTTCATTTAACATAATACACTCTAGCTCCATCCACATCATTGCAAATGGCAAGATTTCGTTCTTTTCAATGGCTGAGAAATATTCCACTGTATATATATATAGCACCTCTTTATTATCCGTTCATCAACCAATGGACATTTGGGCTCCCTCCACAGTTTGGCTATTATTGATAATGCACAAAACTGAACCTTAAAAAAAGAGTTTAATAACATTAATAAGTGAAAAAACTGGAACTTGAATACAAGTTTCTTAGTTTCTTGTCTGGCAGAGGTGGCAACATTGTGAAGCTTAAAAAAGTGAAGTTTCAGGTTCCTTGGCCTTCTCGGGCTCCATTTAAAGCCCTGGGAGATGTCAAGCAAAGTGTTCACATAAAATTTGGGTTTTTTTGTCAATTTTGCAGAAGTGATTTTAACTTTTACCATTTAATAATGCTATTTCCTTCCATTCTGACCTTCCCTTCATAACATTCTCCATTAAGTGTCATTGCAGCAGTCAAGTACATTTTTTGGCAATCAGCTAAATTGAGTTGAACATATGGTTAGCTTGGTTTATGGAGTATATCTATATGGTTTTTAATAACTTCCATGAATTATTAGTACTAGATTTTGGGAGGTAGTAATGGCTACAAAGAATGCTTTAATGACTATTGGAGGAGGACTTCAAGAGGATGTGATGGCAAGTTGACCATTGAGCTGTACTCGAGCAATTGGAAGATCCTCATTTCCTCTCTTGTCCTTGGATTATATGTTTTGCCCACCAAATCTACAATGGGAGCCAGTTTCAATGACACACCCTGAGAAGCAATGTGTTGTTGAGACCCTCGGAACAATATATGTGCCTGAATGCAGTTAAAACTTCTATATAAAACTTTTACGATTCTGGTGGACAGATGCAGAGATCTACTGGTCTTATGACAACCCAAGACAAGCTTTGTATATAAGTTCCCTCGTTTATTGAACCTGCCACCTACCAACCTGGAGTGGCCTTCCATGTATGGATGTCAGTTTCAGATTTCACCGGGGAAATCCCTGAGATTAAGAATGAACAATGACCTATTTTCATTAGTCATTTTTATTTATAATTTCACATATTTTTCTTTAAATAGATCTCTCAATATATATGTTTCAAGATCTACAAAACCTGTCTAGTATGCTTTTATTTGTGTTAAAAATGGTTTCATTGAGGTCCTACTCCACAGGTATGTATATAACAAATAAGACCCTTAAATCTAACAAATAAGATACTTAAGAATTATTTATTGTGTAACACTACTTTTCCTTTATTATGTTATGCATCATGACTGTGAAGACTAATTCAACAAGGTTTCTGCCTTTAGGATGTACGAATCTTAGAGAGTCATATTTTTAAACAAAATAGAACAGCATAACTTGAGAAATGCTACAATAATGATATGGCCAAATGTCCTCAGGAGCAATATGGAAGGAAGCAGCAAATCTGCTCCAGGAAGTCAGAAACAATTCAGTGTGAATGTCATACCTGAACTGGGGTAGACTAGAAAGAGTAGCCATCTACAATAGAGAACAGCACGATCCCAAGGCATAAAAGAATTATAGACATGTGTTCCAATGTTCTGTTAGGCCAGAAGTTTATGGATTTTTCCAAGAATTAGCAAGTCTATGTTTACTTATGGTTATTCACCAGATCAGACACTGATTTATATAATTTGATGAAATATTTTGTAATCAACAGAACACTGAAGGGACTCACAGCATTTTAAATAAGAAATAGCAAACGTGCCTACAATACACGAGTAAAAATGAATTTGTTTTTATGAACTATTCAACTCAATAATTAAAGGCAATTTCAATAACTGTCTTTGGAGAATGACCCTCTCTGGAAAAAAAGACTATTGTTTCCTCCACCGCAGAAATATAATTTCCAATGTTCAAGAAACTCATTTGAAATAACTGTGTATAACTGTGTAAATTCCATGCTTGGCTAGTCAAGAAATGTCATGCTGAAAAAAATATTATGTATTTCTTTTACAACATAAACCAACACAATGTACTTTGTAAAGGATGCTGTGATTTAATTTTAGAGAACTGTCTTATCTTTTAATAATGAATTTTGTCACCTGCTTATGTCATATTTAGAGCCAGAATAATATTTTTTTTACATCGTTAACTTGTTTTCTTTTTCCTTTTCAAGTTTTTGTTAAGCTCCAGTTAGTTAACATACAGTATAACATTACTTTCATGTGTAGAATTTAGTGATTCAGCACTTACATACAACACCTAGTATGGAAGCAGATTAATATTAAAGATTTTTAAAAATGTAATCATTTGACAAAGATTTTAAATAATTCATCATTTTCATAACTGCATACAACTGATGTTTTAATATCAATTATATAATTATAAACAAATGATGTCAGTCTACATTTCATTTAGAATAGATCTTTTATACCTTTAATAAATCTGCAATAAAAAGTTCTATGTCTGTCTGATATGGGATGAGATATCCCATATGAAGAGTGGTTATGAACATGGACACAATTTCTTCCAAATCTTGAATTCCTAAGTATTGTCATTTTTCAGTGGCTTTGCAAAAAATGTACATTCTTAATTACAAATTTTTATATGTATTTACTTTTACAGTCACTTTGTGGCTTTATTTTTTGCCAAAATCCATTTTATCTACATAAACTTGAGTTCTGTATCATCATTAGTGCTATAGCTTTTCACAGTTCTGATTATTCTATCTCTGCAGAAATAGCTGCTTTGTAAATGAAATGCTTGATAGAGTAACTTTATTTCTTTAAGTGACTCATGCATGAATTCATGAAAGATCATTTTAAAATACAAGGCACCAGTGATTTTTGAAATCTATTTTGGAGATATAATACACCCACCATCCTATAAAATTTTAAGATGTAGAATCAAGTGATTCCACTCCAAGAACTTTCTTTTATACTTTTTCATAAAATGAACACTTTATTACTACATTTATGGAACCCTATTAATAATAGTAGGTACAATACATAGAAATACATAGAAATAGATATAGTCACCATTCTGTGGATTCTACATTGGACAATAAATCCAGACATATTTATTTTTCCAGATGAGTTTAATTTGTTTTTTTAATCATTTTTCATTATATTTTTGAACCTTCATGCTATCTAGCATTGGACTGAATTAAGAAAAACACATTTTCTCTAAATCAGTTTTTAAGATACAATTATATATTTAAAGTTACTTTTTTCCATTATCATCACCAAAGATTGCTAACTTTTATTGTTATTAATTTTCTTTGGGTGATATTTTGGGGAGGATCTGAAAATGATTCAAAATCTTGTTCTGCTTCTTTAAAATATAGAGTTAATAGGGGCACCTGGATGGCTCAGTTGGTTAAGTATCTGACTTCGGGTCAGGTCATGATCTTGTGGTTGGTGAGTTCTAGCCCTGTGTCGGGCTCTGTGCTGACAGCTCAGAGCCTGGAGCTTGCTTCAGATTCTGTGTCTCCCTCTCTCTCTGTCCCTCCCCCATTCATGCTCTGTCTCTTTCTCAAAAAGAACTAAACATTAAAAATTTTTTTTAAATATAGAGTTAATAGGATTGACAAGAACATTATGGAAAGCAAACATGGTAACATTTTATTACAATGAATTTTTTTCTATTTCCAAAATGCTTTGAACTATAAACTAACTTTATCCTGACTGGAGAATAGAATGTGTAATGCATCTTACATCCACTTAGGAGATGTCTACGCACAGGGTTACATAGGTGGTATTGGTGCCAAAACACAAATCCAGTCTTACTCAACCCATTTAAGGTACCCCTTTGTGACTTTCAGTAGTGGATAGCTCCACATTCAGGGAAAATGTATGCCAAGGAATCAAGGACAAGGGTCAAAAGTGAGAGGCAGTGAGACAACCAAACTGAGTGACAGGAGACTCCTGAGATAGTCGTAGCAGGAAATAAGGAGATAGACATAAAAAGGGGCAGATTATGGAAGACCCTAAATATCAGTCTTAAAGCAAATAGTAGAGGCCAATCTCTTAATTTGTGCATTTCTCCCTGTCAGTCATGATCTTTCACACCATCAAGTACAACTATAAGCTACTAAAGTATACCTGAAAAGATTAATAAAGCTTCCCAAAGATCCAAGTTAACTGGCACATTGCTAGGCTAAATACTGCTAACTTTAGGTATTAGTTTTCACTTCCTTTTGTCCTTTTGTTGTGCATAATATATTCTTTGTGAACGATGAAAATTATATGAAGAAAATATATCATATTAGAAGTAAAGAAGAAAAACTTAGAAAAAAAGTAGTGGTGGAAACATAAACTGAGGATTTCTTAACACAGGATACAATCTTTCTTAAAAATTTATTTCCTAGGATGCCTGAGTGTGATAATTAATATTAGGTGACAACTTGGCTGGGCCATGAGTGTCCAGGTATTAAGTTTAACATTATTCTGGATGTATCTGTAAGGGTGTTTCTAGATTCTATTAACGTTAGAATCAGTAGACCGACTAAAGAAGATTGCCCTTCCCAATGTGGGTGATCCTTATCCAATCCACTGACCATCTGAATAGGAAAAATAAAGAGAAAAAGAAAGAATTTCTTTTCTCTGATTAGTTTTGAGCTGAGATCAGTCTTTCCCTGTCTTCAAACTGAAATGGAAAAATCAGCCCTACTTGGATCTTAAACCTATCAAACTTCAGTCTGGAACTTCACACTATCTTCTCTCCTGATTCTCAGGCCTTTGAACTCAGACTAACACTTTACCATCGAGTGTTCGGGTCTCCAGCTAGCAACCTGCAGATCCTGGTATTTCTCAGCTTCCATAACCACGTGTGTCAATTTCTTACGATAAATTTGAGAAAGACACAGGTAAAAAGATAGATGATAGATATAAGTGATACAGATGATATAGATTGGATATCAATATATCTCCAATAGTTTCTGTTTCTTGTAAGAACTCAGAATTACGTGTTATTTGCCTGATTATCTAATGCCTATAAAAGGGTAATTAGCATTATCTTTCTACTGAGTTTTCTCAAGTCTCCTATTACCCTAAATACATGGATTTGTTTTAATAATGCAAGGAATTGAAAAGAGACCTTCTTGATTCTATTAGTTTTTTGCTAATATAATGGGTTGTTTAACTGAAGTAACTCTACCAGCCTTATTTTAGGAGAACTGAAGACCTAGAAATAGGCTTGGATCTCTTTATATGTCAGACGTGACTCAAGGTTTCTCTTGATTCCTGCCACTCGTTTGCCCCTGGTAAGGTAAAGAGTTCTGTCCCTGGTTCTTTTGCCTGCATAGGCTGACTGGGTATTATCACTGTCCAGCCTGTGCCAACACTAGCAACTCTTCTTTGGCATTGGAGATGAATACGTGTTTATCCTGCTCATCGACTGATTCCATTTTGCTTGAAATCACTTTATCTTACTATAGGGTGATAAGTTATACAATATCAAGGGCTATTATACGTGAGTTTAGATGGAAAAGAGCTAAGAAGAAGCTACCTAGCCAACTTTGTGTTTAGTTCTCAGACTTGCTAGTTTTCAAAGAAAAAATAGGGTAGGGAAAAAGAGAGAATTTCATGTGATCGGCCCTAGCTTCCTAGGACTTGGGGCACAAACACTATGTGGTAATAAATCATTTATTTATTTGTTTTATCAGTATGTTCACCTCTCAGAAGCCTTACTTAATAGGGCCTCCAGTTCAGACAAGATGATTCATATTTTAGTTAAATATAAATTGCGCAATTATTATTCCCATCAGTAAACAAATCATGGCATTTCAGAAACACTGCATGTAAAGAAGTTCGCATCTCAAGAAGGAAGATAATTGACCTCAGGTGTTTTAAATGAAAACATGTAACAGACCTTATGTCATTTATGCTCACATTTCATTTGTCATGTATGCTCATGTGGCAAAGCCTAAAATCAATAGTGTGGGAAATATACCCTACCCGCAGTGAAATGTGGTAAGGGCAGGAAGGAAAATGATTATAAATGAAGAGCATAAGTAACTTCGAACAATTTCCACTTAACTTTTTCTGTTTGTTATCATAAACAATGCAATGGATTGTAAATACGTCCTGGTTCTCATGGCCATGAGTTTATTTTAGGCAGATACACCTAGATTTGGAGCTGCTAGTTTATGAGGGATATACCCCAATATCACAAAATAATGTTGATTTATTTTCAAAAATTTTTTTCCATTATACATTTCCCTCAGCAATTTGTCTGCCTTTAGTTTTTGGTCAAATTATGAGAGTAAATATGATATCCATGTGTTGTTTTATTTGAATTTCTATGAATACATATTAGACTGATTATCTTTCAAGTATTTTTTACCCATTTAACAAACTGACTGAAAGTACCGAATGCTAGAGAGTGAGGACAGTTTCTTCTTATGTGAAAGAATAAAAATGTAAAAAGGAATTTTTAATGGTCAAATGATATCGTTGGCATCTATTTTCATAAAATTTGTAGATAATCAAATCATGCTTAATGATAAAGATGAAGTCTCTGAGTGATTTGGTTATATTATTTTAAAGGAAAACTGTGGCACAGAATTCGATGGTTGTCTCGTAGAAGTTGACAAATAATATCCCTCATTAATCCATTCAAAAAATATTTAGAGTTTCCACTATGCAACAGTCAGGGTCCAGTTGACAAAGAAACAGTAGAAAACAAAAATCAAACCAAGTAAATTATTTTAAAACAAAGTAAGTAATAAAATATATAGCAGGTAGATAGTGACAGAGAAAAAAGTAAACCAGAAAAAGGAAATAAAGATCTAAGGGTAGAGACTGGAGTATGGACTCACAAATAGGCTCTCAAGGGCAGGTAAATACCCTTGCTTTCCTGTTGTCTATTTTAAAAAAAATATTTCTTTATTTTTGAGAGAAAGAGAGACAGACAGAGCATGAACAGGGGAGTGCAGAGAGAGAGAGGGAGACACAGAATCTGAAGCAGGCTACAGGCTCTGAACTGTCTGCATGGAGGAAGGGCTCAAATTCAGAATCCTGAGATCATGACCTGAGCCGAAGTTTGATGCTTAACCAACTGAGCCACCCAGGAGCCCCTAACATTAACATCTTATAGAAAGATGGCCATTATTTCATCTTCTGTCTCTGACCTTCTTCCTATTTTATCTACCCTATAATTCCACTCTTATAGTCACTATTCAAACATATTTTTTCTTAAGGACATCTCTTTATTAAAGCCTAAAGTTAAGTAAAATAGAGGAGAAAATATGTATCAAGTGATTTTTAATAAGTTTTAAGAATCCTTGAATACACAACATGTTACTGCTTAGCTATTTAAGTGTACCAAGACTTCTCAATCATTTGACCCAGGGCTATAAAAAACACATTCATTTATTTTCTTCAGTCATTTATTATGAGATTCCATGAGACTAGAATTCTTTATCAGAACATAATCTGGTACTTGAATTTGAGAGAATAGCAATCGGTTGCCTTGTCCTCTGTGTTGCCCCTAAGTTTTAATTTAAGGATAACAATCAAAGTGCAGGTGGTTTCCTGGAGATTAATGATCATTCAGGAGGCATCCATGTCCCTGGGACGAATATCTAATCATTAATCCTACGGAAATTTAATGTACGGAAGTCATTATCACTGCCATCAAATGGCAATTCTTTTTTCTTTCAAGTAAGTGGCTACTTTATTTCAAATTGATGAAATAGGTCCAAGATGGACATTGTGTAGGCAGAAGAACTCTGTTAATTTACTAAACAAGGAAATATCAGATAAGAAAAAATCCTGGACAGGTAGTGTTATAAATCTGACTTAACAGAAAGGACTTTTAAATTCAGGAAAGTATATCACTGAACAAGGGTAAGCTAAATGTTCTCCATTACCTGCCATTCTTACATGTTTGGGTTACCACATATTTTCTTAATCAGTGTATTGTTAATAAAAAAAAGTTTTAATTCTTCATGAGATTTTCATCAGATTCAACATGTCTTATCCATAATGTCTTCAAATTGCCAATGTAACCTTTGGAAATAGTTTTAAGCCAACTTCTCCAAAAATAGTCCCTGTTTCTAAATGACTAGCAAGTTGCTAACTTGAAATTAGATATGAACTCATACTTTAACATAGCATCAGTAATTTTTTTCAAGTAAAAGTGTAAAACTACATATAGAAAATTCGTTCATTCAACATATATCTACTGAGCATCTACTAAGTACTAGGTGCTCTTCTAAGAAGAGAATAGGGGCCCCTGGGTGGCTCAGTCGGTTAAGTGTCTGACTTTGGCTCAGGTCATGATCTCACAGTTTGTGATTTTGAGCCCGCGTTGCTCTCTGTTCTGAACACTTGCTCAGAGCCTGGAAACTGCTTCAGATTCTGTGTCTCCTTCTCTCTCTGCCCCTCCCTGCTCACACTCTGTCTCTCTGTCTTTCAAAAATAAATACATGTAAAAAAAATTACAAAAAAATAAAAACAGAGAATAGTGTTATGAAAAAGAGAGACACATTCTTATTCTTAGGAGTATATGCCATTAGGAGGAAAAATGGAATTGAATAATAACATGGATTGAGTAATCTTAAAGGATATAAAGGAACAAGCTCTGAAAAGACACAAATTAGAAGCTTCCAGAAAAAAGGAGTCATAAGTACAACAGGCCTAAGATAATAAAAGATTTGGTGTATTCAGTGAATATAAAGAAGGTTGGCTGGCTGGAACAGAATAGCCAGGAGGAGAATGTTGGATTTGATTTGAGATGGACAGACTGAGAAAGAGCATAGAAATCTTTGCATACCACATTAAGGGGTTTGATTCTTCTTTGTGTATGACATGCCATTGGAGAATTTTTTGTAAGGCATGACAGAAACTGATTGACTTTTTCAAAAAAGATCTCTTTGGCTGGGACAAAGACTGTCTCCTTAACCAAACTCTACTCAGAATCCTCTGAACTATTATTTCCTTACCTAGGTCTCAACCTTGGCCTATAAAAGCTACTGACTGTTAGGGGCGCCTGGGTGGCTTAGTCGGTTAAGCGTCCGACTTTCGCTTAGGTCATGATCTCGCGGTTCGTGGGTTCGGGCCCTGCGTCGGGCTCTGTGCTGACTGCCAGCTCAGAGCCTGGAGCCTGTTTCAGTCTGTGACTCCCTCTCTCTCTGCCCCTCCCCTGCTCACGCTGCCTCTCTCTCTCTCTCTCTCTCCTAGAAATAAATAAAACATTAAAAAAAAAAAAAAACTACTGAGTGTCCATCCACCTCCAGCCACATTCTCCCCAGCAATGCAAAAGCAATAAGATTTAAACAAACACTAGCGATTTCTAATAGCTCAAAGCTGCTTTCCTGCATGATTGCAGGCCCCTTAATTTCCCCCTGCCTGGGAAAGCTCAAGGCTGCCAAAAGAATTTACTATCTGTTCCAGCTAACACCTGAAGATAGGACCTTTGTCTCCCAGTCTCCATGGGGAAGTAATAGCCTAACTTCAGGAAGTAACTGTTAGCAAACCCAGATGGCCTAATCACATTAGCCAATACCCCTTCTCACTTTTTGAAAATTTTCATTTCCCGTATTCTCAAGCTCCAGCTCATCTCCTTCCTCACCCCCTCACCCTCCCTTTAAAATGTCCAGTCACTTCTACACAACTGTAGTTGATTGAGTTCAGTTCATGCTGGACTCTCAACCCTGTTATAATAGTTATTACTGAGTTATCTATCCTTCTTGCTTTAACTTGTGTCTGGGTTTGTTTATCTTTGACACTACTTGCAGAATAAAATAACTGGAGGGGGGTAAGAATTGAAACAGTGGGTCAAATCAAGAGGTTAATGAAGTGGTCTAACTATTGTTCTGGTAGAGTTATAATAGTACAAGTGGGAAGAAATGGGTAGATCTTTGTGTATTTCTAGGTAAAATTGTAGTTACTATGGGTGATGGATTGGATTAAGTATATTGATGCTTCCTTTTCTTTATCTAATTATTATCATAGAATTTTTCACTGAATGGATAATATTTGAAAGTTTTTAATTAAATTATAATTTCTATTATAATGAAAGACAGAGTATAGTTTGATGAGTTTTGATAAATAAATAGACTCATAAGTCACACTCTTATCAATATGTAGAATTTTCAAATGTTCTCTTGTGCCCCTTTATTCCCAGGCCCCCAACCCAATAGACAATGATTTTGCTCATTTCTTTTGCCATAGATTAGCTTTGCCTGCCATAGAACTTCATATAAATTGAATCATAAAGTAAGTATTGTTTGTACACGTTTCCTTTTACCCAGCATGTTTTTGAGATTCACATATATTATTGCATATCTTAGTAGCACATTTTCATATTGCAGGGTATTTTGGACTGAATACTTGTGTTCCCCCAAAACTCATATGTTGAAAGTCGAATGTCCATGTGATGATTTTGAAGGTGTGGACATAAAGAGGTAATTAGGTGAGGTCATGAGGGTAGAGACACACTATGATGTGATTATTGCCCTTCTAGAAAGGGCAGGAGACAACAGAGTGTCCTGTCTCTGCCATGTAAGGACACAGTGGGAAGGTGGCTGTCTGCAAGCCAGGAACAGGGCCCTACCAAAGCCTGGTCTACTGGTACCTTCATCTTGGTCTTCCCAGCCTTCAGAATTGTGAGAAGGAAGTGTCTGCTGTTGAAGCTGCCTCTCCTAAGGGATTTTGTTATAGCAACTGGAGCTGACCAAGTAGACACTTTGTATGGACTTAATATAAAGTGTTTATCCATTCTTCCCTGGACAAACATTTGAGTAATTTCCAGCTTGAGGCTATGATGCATGAAGAGGTTATAAACATTTTGTATGTCTTTTCTTGGATATGTTTTAATTCTTTTGTGAATATCTAGATATAGGATTGGTAGGTCGTAAGGATGTATGTTTAGCTTATATGAGACAATAGTGTCGCAAGTGGTTGTGCAATTTGTGATTCCCCAGCACTGTATGAGGGTTCCAGTTACTCCACATACCTAAATAGAGAATGTGATCAGGCCTTTAATTTGCAGACATTTTTGTGGGTGAAAAGAAGTACTTCACTGTGGTTTTAATTTGCATCGTTCTAATGATTAGTCAGTGAAGCAATATTGCTTGTGCTTTTGAATTATATTTCTTTATTTGTATAGTGCCCATTTATACCCATTACTTTTTTCACTCAGTTGACTTTTTTGTTATCATTACATTGTAGGAGTTATTTACATATTCAGAATAGAAGCCCTTTGTCAGATGTAGGGACTGCACCGTGTTCCGTAAAACAACAACATCAGCAACTAAAAACAAAAAAAAAGAAACAAACAAAAAAAACCCTGTGCATACTCCCAAGACCATGAAGATATTACCTTCTTTGCTCCTTGAAGCTTATTTCTTTTACCTTTTATATTTAAGTCTATAATTCATCTCAAATCAATATTTGTGTTTGATATAGGGGCGCCTGGGTGGCTCAGTTGGTTGAGAGTCTGATTTCAGCTTAGGTCATGATCTCACGGTTCGTGGGTTCAAGCCCCTCGTTGGGCTCTGCTGACAGCTAGCTCAGAGCCTGGAGCTTGCTTTGGATTCTGTGTCTCTCTCTCGCTCTGACCCTCCCTTGCTCATGTTGTCTCTTTCTCAGAAATAAACAAAACATTTTAAAAATTTTAAAAAATCTCTGTGTTTGATATAAAATATGGTAATTTTATTTTTTATGCAGGTATTAATTTTGTCTTTATCCTATGTTCAAAAGACTATTCTATTCTCATTAGATCACTTTAGCAACTTTTATTTTAAAAAAACAATTAATTATGTCACTGGATGTTTATTTTGCACTCTTTTTTTTTTTTTTTTTTGGTTGATCTATTTATTTACATTTAAGCCAATAGAACACTGTTTACTATAGGATTGCCATGAGTCTTGAAACAGGTGTCATAAGTTCTCCAACTTAATTTGTTGCAAGTTTGTTCTCTGGTCAATATATTGCACTTTTGGCTTATTCACAACCAAAGTTTTGTACTTCTATCCTCTGGAAGACATAGGGCATGACTTCACTCTTCCCAGCTAAAAGACCTGCAAAGTAATGCTCACTTGTAAAGGGGAGTTTACATCAGGCCTGAAATCCTACTTGGGTAAGAGAAAACAATGTCTGGTCTCACTGAGATTTCAGCAGACATATCTGAGCAAATTGGCCACAATATTTAAGTGCAAAAATTGATATCTATTTTCTGCTTTACTAGTGATTTTTTATTAGTATACTACAAAGGTTAAGACTCTACATGGAAAGAAAGGTAAATTTTCCCATGATTTCTCTCTTCCTCCTGAAACCATTGCAGAATGCGGTAGTTGTTTTTTTAACTATAACATAACTTAAAAACCAAATGATAACAAGATTACCCAAAAAACAATATAAAAAATAGTAAGTTTTATATGAATAATGTGTAATTTTTTTAATGTTTTGTGGCTTCCTGCATAGTTCTACTGTAGCATTAATTGAAAATCTAAATCCAGCTCATTGGTTTTCAGTAGAAACCATAAGGAACTCCTGCTGAGAATATTATAAAACTATTTATTTATTCATTTATTTGCAAATGTATAATATAGAGATGAGAATGGCTTTGCTGTTAGGAAAATGAGGCATCTTTGACAAATATTTAAATTGGGGAATAAAGTAAAAAAGATGGATTTGTCTCAGATTTTCTCTCATTCCAAATGGACCAATCTTCAATGAACAGAACATGGAGGGACTCCCATAAGATGATGGCATAGGAGGATTCTGTACTCATCTTCTCCCATGGACACGCCAAATCTACAGCTAAATATGGATTGTTTCCCTGTGAAAAATATCCAAAAAGTGGGTGAACTGCTTCTCCACAACAAAGGAGTAAAAGACCACAAAGAAAGGAAGGAAAGGCAGAGACATGATGTCCTGAAAACCGCAAGCATCCCCAGTGCAGTGACACATAACGGGGAGGGGTTTCACCAATTTGGTGGGTGCTTCTCCAGGGAAAACAGGGAACTGGTGCTGCACATCTAGCACATCAAACCCTAGGACCCACACCTGAGAGATAAGGCCCCAAAGCTTTTGGCTTAGAAAACCAATGAAGCTGATTGTTCTATTGGACCCAAAGTGCTACAGAAAACTGAGCTTCCCTTTTATAAGGGTTCTGTGCAGAATCACTTACTCTGAGGCCAGGAAAAAAACAAAAGCAAAAGCAAAACAGCATTTTAAGAAGCACCTAGACTACATGTGAGGGACATTCATTTGTTAATCTAAAAGCATATGGAGGAGGAGGAGGAGACCGTTGGAACTCCCTGGGGATGCAGCTGCTATCAGGCACCATTTCTTCACCCTCCATCTACCCTGCTAGTATAAGTGGGGGAACTTGGACCTTCCTCCACCCTCTGTGACAAGTGGATCTTAGTGGAGGTGGTCCTATCCTATATTCCTAAAGCCAGAGAGCACAGGCAGTTGCAGCATTGAATGGCCAAAGCATTTTCCTCTTTCCTATTTGAAGCTGGGGATTGTGGGTTGTTGGCCCACACACATACACATACACTACCCCACCCCCTCCCTGGTTGTGGCCAACAAGGGCAAGCACTCATGACATGTTCCTGCTCTCAGTTCAAAGCCAATATGAGAACACAGCCAAGGCACTCTCCCTGTACGTATCTGAAGCCCACAAGTGAATGTAGGCAAGATATTTCCCTGCTACCCTTCCGAAGTCAGTGTGCCCCAGCCCCTACACTCTCCACCCGCCTCGCTAAAATCTTGGCCAGTCAAGAACTGTTATTTCTATTGTTGTATTTCCATGGAGCTCAGGAACACCTACCCCCTTGGCCACCAGAGCCAGAAAATCAAGGGATGCTCCCTGCATTGAGTTTTTCAGTGTGTTCAAATTGAAGTTGCTATCAACTTAGAATAGACTATTACATATATAGGAACCTCATGGTGACTGCAAAGCAAAAGGTTATAATAAATACACAAAGGAAAAAGAGAAAGAAATTTAAACATAAAGTCATCAAACCTCAAGGAAAAGAGAGGAACACAGAGGAACTATAAAAACATTCAGAAAACAATTGACAAAATGGCAAGAAGTAGATACCTATCAATAATTACTTTCAATGGAAATGGACTTAATTTTGAAATCAAAAGACATGGCTGAAAGACAAGAGCTATCTATTGTTGTCTACAAGGAACTCACTTTAGGTAAGGATATACACAGACTGAAAGTGAATAGATGGAAAAAGATATTCTATGCTAATGGAAACCAAAAGAAGCCTGGAGTAGCTGTGTTTACACATGAAGACAAAGACAGTAATTAAGGGACAAAAAGGTCATTGTATAATGAGAAAAGGGTGAAGTCAACAAAAGGTGGTAACATTTGTAAATATTTCTGCACAACAAAATATTAGCAAACCAAACAATACATTAAAAGAATCATACACCATGATCAAGTGGGATTTATTCTAGGGACACAAGGGTAGTTTAACATCTGCAAATCATCAATGTGTAATGCAACACATTTACAAAATAAAAGATAAAAATTATATGATCAACTCAATAGATTCAGAAAAAGCATTTGACAAAAAATTTGAATTCCATTTATGATAAAAGCCTTCAACAAAGTAGGTACAGAGGGGATGTACCTCAACATAATAAGGGTCACATATGACAAATCCATAGCTAGCATCACATTCAACGGGGAAAAGCTGAAGCTTTTCCTTTCATATCAGAAATAAGATGGGGGCACCTGGCTGGCTCAGTCAGTTGAGTATCAGACTTGATTTTGGCTCAGGTCATGATTTCATGGTTTGTGAGTTTGAGCCCTGTGTCTGGCTCTGTGCTGACAATGTGGAGCCTGCTTGGGATTATATCTCCCTCTCTCTCTGCCCCTCCCCCCACTTGGCATGCATGCACATGATCTCTCTCTCTCTCTCTCTCTCTCTCAAAAATATATAAAAAACATTTTAAAAACTGAGCAGAGGATCTGAATGTACATTTTCCCAAAGAATATACACAGATGGTCAACAAGCACATGCAAAGATGTTCAATATCATTAATCATTAGGGAAATGCAAATCAAAACCGCAATAAGATATCACCTTACACCTGTCAGCATGGCTAATATCAAGGAAACAAAACATAAAAAGTGTTGCTGAGGATGTGGAGAAAAAGAAACCCTTGGGCACTGGTGGTGGGAATGTAAATTAGTGCAGCCACTATAGAAAACAGTATAAAGTTTCTTCAAACAGTTAAAAATAGAGCTACTATATGATACCGCAATTCCACTACTTAGTATCTATACAAAGAAAACAAAAACACTAATTTGAAAACATATATGTACCCCTATGTTCATTGCAGGATTATTTACAAAAGCTAAAATTAGGAAAGTGTCCATTGATGGATAATGGATAAAGAAGATGAGAATTATTTTATATATATGTATATATACACACACACATATATATACACATACATACATATATATGTATATATATGTATATATATTTCATTATACATATATACACATATATGTACTAGAATAGTACTCAGCTATAAAATGAATAATATCTTGCCATTTATGACAACATAATGGTCTTTGAGGATATTATGCTAAGTGAAATAACTCAGATAAAGACAAATATGTGGAATCTAAAAAGCAAATAAGCAAGATGAAAGGGGTCATGATGTACAAACTTCCAGACATAACATAAATAAAGCATGGGGATGAAATGTATAGCATGGGGGAATATAGCCAATAATATTGCATTAATTTTTCATGGTAATAGATCGTAACTAGACTTATAGTGGTGATCAGTTTACAGTGTATACAATGAGAAATCATTATATTGTACACCTAAAACTAATATGACATTTGATGTCAATTTGCCTCAATTAAAATAAAAACAAAACACTGAAACCCTAAAACAATACCATTATCCACTTGGAATATAGCAGGCTAGAACCATCAGCAATATGTATTTCTAGCCCATAATTTGGGAATCACAGCACTTCTTTGACTACACCACAAATTAGGGGGAATTAATACTCTGTAGAAATTGCGGCGAATATGTACAAAAAAAACTACCACTGAAAAGACGAGAGCCTATAAAACAGACTGAACGATAAATGTTTCCAGAGCTTCTAAAACGCTTAGATGGTTTTGGTGATTTTTGCATTATCTGAATCTGAATGTTCTATCATGAAACAATCAAAATAATATGATATTTTTGACAGGTTATAGTCAAGGTTGTCTAAGAATGATGAAGTGGAGTAGAGACAGAGATTCTGTTACGTGCAGCCACAGGGGAAACAAGTGGCATAAGAAATGGAAATCTTCAAATTCCTGTGACTGATTTTAAACAATATGTTTTATGTCCATGTTCTTCTTTTAAGTCCATGTCTTTTATAAATGCTGCCAAATTAAATTATTGGCCTTCACAAAGTTCCTCTGACCTAGCTCACCCTCTTGTGAAAGTGTTAATGAACGGTGAAATGGTAACAGAAAAAGCAGTAGAGGGAACAAAGAAGTCCATTGGGACAAAAGACCATGTTTTGTTTGCTCTCTTTGTTTTTAAAACATGTGTTATTGGGGCGCCTGAGTGGCTCAATCAGTTATGATAACGGTATGTGGGTTTGAGCCCGTCGGGCTCTGTGCAGACAGCTCAGAACCTGAAGCCTGCCTGTCTCACTGCCCCTCCACCATTTGCACTGTCTCTCAAAAATAAGTAAAATGTTTCAAACGACAACAACAAAAACACATGCTTTATTGACACCATCTTAATGAAGAGACATAGATTGCACCTGGTGCTATATGTTCTTCCCCTGACTTCCAATAATGCACAAAGTTTAGATTGCCTTACAATAATAATAATAATAACCCTCACACAGCCCTCAAAATGGGACATGTGTTAAATGGTTGGCATGCGTTATTTTGGCCAGTCTTTAAATGGTAGAACTGTAATGTAAGAAGGTTAGCATATAATGTAATAATAAAAAACCTATCCTAGAGACTGATACATATGTTCAAATCCCATGTATTGTCTGATTTTGAGTAAGTTATTTAAACTATCTCCTCCTCGGTTTCCTCATCCATAAACCAGAAGTAAATATACCTTCCATTCTTGGCAATGGTAGGATTAAATGAATTTTTGACTAAACATTGCAGCAAACATGGCTGATATTTAGTAGGCCCTAGTAAATTATGTACAAATGCAATAATTGGATCCATTTAAAGGAGTTAATTATAATTTTCAAGGTTGCCCAGGTAGTTAGTGGTAGAAATAGACCTAAAACCCAGATATGATTTAAAAATGAATAGAACTGATGGGACACCTGGGTGGCTCAGTCGTTTAAGCTTCCGACTTCAGCTCAGGTCATGATCTCATGGTTTGTGGGTTTAAGCCCTGCCATCTGGTTCTGTGCTAATAGTGCAGAGCCTGGAGCCTGCTTCAGATTCTGTGTCTCCCTCCCTTTCTGTGCCCCTGTCCCCCTCCCGCTCTGTTTCTCTCTCTCTCAAAAAGTAAATAAACATTAATTTTTTTAAATTAAAAATAAATAAATGAATAAAAGTGAAAGTTCACTAAGAATTAATGCCCTATGCTAAGACCCACCCTTTATCTAGTTAAACATCTAAAATACTGGTGGGCACCATTATATTTGTGGAAGACATTTACAGAATAATGTTTGGAAAGAAATGAATGACTCTGCTGTACCAATTGATAAGTGGAATTTAAGCACAGCAATCCCTAGAAGGGATTCTATGATATTTTCAATAATCCCAAGCCACCTTTTAACTCATAAATGATAATTGCTTTCTTCTGTAGAAGACTCGTCAAGTAACTCATTATTATTATCTTATAAAGGCCAATTGATATCTTCCCTCTGTATATTCTGACAATGCTCCAACCAGGAAGAGAATTTGAAGAGAACCCTCATTGTCTCGATCTGGGCTTCTTTATCTTCATTCTGTCACTAATCAAACTGGCTGCAGGTAACTTTTCTTTCTCCACCCAAAGTCTATTCATAGACCTTCAAAGAAGATTTTAACTAGGTTTTCACTAAAACTTGTTACAGGCCCCTTCAAATGTATTCCATTAATTTCAGGAGATACAGAAGCGGGCTTGATTGCCCAGCACATAGCTATTCAGGCAACATCATCCACATCACATCTCTGATCCAACATGGGCATTGCTTAAGTGCCTGTGTAACAGAGGACATCGAAGATTTGTCAAGTAAGCCGCCAAAGTCTTAGGTTTAAGGCATAGATTAAACAAGGCAGTGCTTATATTCATAAAAGGCATCCATATTCTCACATTTATAAAAAACTTCCATTTAAAGTACATGTTGAATATTGTATTTACCCCATAGTGACTATTACACTTTCTTTACAGTAAAATAATTTAGGACCCTAAGAAATTTCAAGATGTCTTATAATAAGGGTTACAGAAGTATTCAAACTAAGACTTTCAACATCAAATCCAGTATTTAGCTACTACATGATAGCTGGGTGTTTGTAATGTTAGCATGTTTTTGTTCTGCAATGTTTACCACCTATTTTTTACTTATTTTTTTTCTTTTAAAAAAAGCAATAAAAATTTGGACTCTGTTCATTTCTATTTTATAAAAGAATATGACAATCTAGAAGTTAAAAGACAAGTGGGAAAAAAACATTTTATAAAGATTTGAGGGCAAGAATGGGTCCTGGCTTGGATGGAGGCTCTACGATTGCTGGGTCACTTGGTCACATGATTTACCTTCTCTGTGTTGATAACTTCATCTGTGAAATTTAGACCATAATGCACGTTTGTCCCATAGACTGTGAGAACTCAAACGTTTGTGTTTGTGATGTAGCCAGCACCATTACTGGTGTCCTTCAAGAAATGCTGGTTGATGTTGTCATTGCTGCTGCTGCTGCTGCTCTTGTTGTTACGTGAACACATCCAGACCAAACTGTCCTTTGTCGTCTTGTTCATGGAAGTTCACCCTGATCACATTAAATTCCAAAGTACTACACTGTGTAATTAAACAGAATACGAAATCTACAACCGAATAAATAAACAGAATTCACCCCCCAAAATGCCCTGATAGATCCAAAGATAGGAAAACAGAGCAGTTATGTGTCATATTCACACATTTTGATGACAAATTCATTTTCCTTCTCTATAATGTTAAAATTATCCCCAGAAAGTCTAAAATCTGAAAAAGATAATTTTAAGCCCTTCATATTCGAAGAACTACTATATAACATATAACCTATAACTAACAATACTTTATTGCCTACTTAAAATTTTATGTTTTCTTACCACAATAATAATAATAATAATAATAATAATAATAAATAGAAAGAAACATTGGGAAGTGATGGGTTTATTTACAGCCTTGATGGTGGTGATGGTTTCACAGATTTATGCTTATCCCCAAACTCACTGAGTTTTATACATTAAATATGTACAGCTTTTTCTATGTCAACAATGCCTCAATAACATGGTTTTAAAAAAAGAATTTCTATTATATATGAAGACTTCATTGATAGTGTGGAGATTGACAAATATAAAGGAATTTTGAAATTGGCCAGTGGGTAATTATAGGACCTTATTCCAGGATGAAAAGTATACTTCATACAAAAATGTGTGGTAAAACTCTATAATGAATTAAAAATAATTCCAAAAATTACAAGAGCAATTCAAAGAGAGAATCAAAATATTCACAAAAGATGGAAAATTGACTGATTTGGAACCAAGGAAACTCAACTCTTTTAATATACCACTAAGTATTTTCTAGCCTCCATTGGATATTGATTAAAATGAAGAATCACAGGCTGTCTTTGCTGCTTTGCAAAGCTAGAGGACAAAAGTATAGCTCCTGGAATTTGGAAATTGTCAGATGAAACCCCAAAGTCTTTCTACTTACAAAGCAAAATGTGAACGTAAGGAAATACAACTACCTTAAATTTGATAGACCACAGAACATAATACTATATAAAAATGTTTAAGTTGTGAAATGTGCTTGCAGTTCCTTTGTTCTATGTGTAATCATCACACCTTCTATACGAAAGCAAAAACTAGGAGCAAAGATACATTATTAAGTAAATTTATGTCACACACACACACACTCACACACGCACACACACACACACACACACACACCAAGCACTCCATACAAGGCAGAGAGTTCTTGGCATAATGTGACATTAGGAAAGTGTCCTCTACTATAAATTTAAATAAGGATCCTACAGAAAATAATTAGCAATTGTTCCTGTTCGAGACTTCCGAGATAGAAATTTGATTGGACTCTTTATTTCTCCCTAGGGATTCATTTTAGTCCCCACCAAGAAAACATCTATCATAAAATGTTTATGTAACATTTCAAAAAAGGGTCTTTGTTATGCGATTCATTCATGTATTTGAAAATCCATATGCTCTGCATAATTAGGATAAGTGAAAGATGTAACTCATTAATGATTCTCATAAAAAATAATTGCCAGCAGAAATTCAAGTTTCCTCATACTCACAGATAATATTACTAAATCTTTTCAATGATCATAAGGTTGGACAAGAGAGTCTTCCAGTGGTTGTCTGGTGTAGTGCCTTCTGATAAGGTGTTCCCTAAATTATTCTACACTGGCAAAAACTCAAATGATCATTACAGAGACATGATTTATTCAGAGAAACTTAGTTGGCAATATGAGTGGTCTAGTTCAGTGCTACACAGAAACAGCATAGAGTTTCATAAATTAAGAACATTCTTAATTAACATTTAAGAAAACAGCTTGTTGTCACTTAACTACATTAGAGCATAAATCTGCAATGAATAATTACTTACTAGCTCTAACAATGTTAGGTACCAATCCTCTGCCAACCTTTTCAAGACATTAATGTATAACATTAATAAGAACATATCTATGGCCCTATTAATTCTTTTATATGGTATAACAGACCAAATATCAACTTCTAAATCCCAGAAAACATTGTTAAAGTGGTGATAAATAGTAGATAAAACTATCTCTTATTTCTTCATGACTCTATATTTAGCAAAATGACTACAATTTTAACAAAATTACAAGCAATGCTCATGACTTAAGTGGCAAGTTATTTATTTCTAAAGGGTTGAAGTGAACTGTGAAACCAAAATGGTCTGTGGTAGGGACTTGGTGGTTTGGGTATTGTTTGATGAGCTGCAACGTGGGCAGAATATGTTTACAATCTTTTTTGGAGGGGCTAGGATCAGGCAGAAGAACAGAGGTGATTTCTTTAAGCGTCCAGGAGCATGCTGTGACCTCTTTTATTCACCAAGTTTTAGTAAATGCATGCATTCAGAAATTAGTTGACTGTTTTAGTAAAGTTTTTACAGCATAGTTTCCAACTATTTGATGTTAATTTTGGCTTTTAATTAGAAGAAAAGCCCAAGGAGGAAAAAAAAGGGATAAAGTTCTCATTAAATTAGAATGTAGTTTTCCTTCTGATTTGTGATTCTTAAGGCTAGAACTCAAGTGTATATCTAAGCATATTGTCTTTATATTTGTGCTGAAGATCTTATTTTGAGGACAGTCACTCGTTGCTCTTTTTGAGTTGGAATGGAAGGCACTTTGTAATAGCAGTTTATTGTAAATGGCTTCTGGATATTAAACTTTTTTTCAGTATCAACCAGAGATTTAGGTGTTTGACTCTTTGCAGAGCAATGCAAAGAACTGAACCTGCTGCAAACCGCCTGGGGAGTAGAACCTCATTAGGAAGAGATGTGTTTACAGAGGGAGGCATGACCAGGTTGGATCAAGTTCTGGTGCTTTTGAAAATAATACAAAGCCAAGTGAATGGTTTAGTAGAAGGTCAAACTTCTCTATGTTTAGCCACTCTGGTTTGTGTTAATTAATAAGAAATGTTCTGTAAATACACATTCCTAATTGCAACTAAATTAAATATTCATTTGTAACATTTGCTCTAAAAAAATTGATTTCTTAATGAGTAGGAAATGAATAGGTCACAGTTTTAGTGCACGCAGAACCTCGTAAAAGGAACTAACTGAAAATAGCATTGGTTACTTTTGAACTTCATAAGTATATGCAGAAGTGCTCTCAACGAATATGAGAGTTTCCTGATACTCTTAATATCCTCCTGAAATATACACTTATAAATATCAGTAACTCTTTTGTATACTCTATAAATATTAAGTATAGTAGATCGTTTCACAGGGTATGCTAGATTTGATCAAACTTTCTATGTAATTGAAATAGACACGTATCATTCATGGTGCTGTACCATCCACAACTTCTTTAAGGAAAAATTGCTTGCTCTCATTCTCACTCTACTAAATATTCTCACAGCCAGCCATCACAATGCTTGTAAAAAAAAGCATGAATAGGTTGATGCCAGTTTGCTGCTCAAATGCTCACATGGTTTCCATCCAAACAAAGTAAGAATCAAAGTCTTTCCAACGGCCAAAAGGACTGGCTGCCTTTCAGATCTCATTTTCTATCACTTTCCTGCTACTCTCTATGACAACATTGATGTCTTTGAACTTAAGCTTTCCATTTGCACTCATATCACAGAACACCTAGAACACCATTCCCCCAGAGAGTTATTTGGCTTCCTCATCTCACCCTTAATGTCTCTTTTCAAATGTCACTTTATCAGAGAACTCTTCTCTGATTACCTCTGGCAACCCTACTACTTTTCTCACCTGTATTGTACTTTATATTATTTCAAAGGACCCATTTCCTTCTGATATACTGAATATTCACAAAATCTTTTGTTTTCTATATGTCTACCCCTACTAAATATGACCTACATTAGATTTTGTCTGTTTTGACCACAGTTGAATTGCAGCCTGGAATAATGTCTGGTACATAGTAAGCAATAAATGTTACTGGACAAATATCTATATGAATAGATACAAACCTAGCTTAAGATACAACAAATATTGGACTTTCTCCCCCACCAAACCTCCCCTTTTTGAGTACCATTAAGGTAAGAGCTAGGTAGTTCAAAGATGGCCAATAGTTTAATTCAAAGGTGGCCAATATATAAGACAAAGTCCTATGATAAGGCATGACAAAAGAAACTCAAATAGTCTAATCACATGTTCTCTAATTTTTAAATTGGACCTAGAAATATCAAGATAAAGAGTATCAACATAATTAGTATAAGGAGATATAGCTGAAGAGATGCTTTGAGAGAACTGAAGTTCAATGGGAACTATGTAGAGTCATGGAGAGCCACTAATGTGAAGAAGTCTTATAAGAGACCTGAAGATAAACTGATATACCATGATTATACAACACAAACGAAAGCCTGACATATAAGTACCTTTTTACTGGAATGCCTCCATTCCTGATGTGTTTTCAGTTCTATGAACAACACAATAAAATGAATATTTTGTTATCTATACATGATTCAATCATGGATCCATTTTATTCCAGTTAACTCCCCTCCTAAATGGAAGGAGGAGGAGGAGGAGGAGGAAGGGAAGGGGGAGGGTAAGGAGGAGGCAGAAACTGTAAAAATAGTTTTTCCAAAATTACTACTGCTAATAATTATTCTTTTTAGGTTTATTTATTTATTTTGAGAGAGAAAGAGAGAGAGAGAGAGAGAGAGAGAGAACGAGCAAGCAGGGGAGCAGCAGAGAGAGGGAAAGAGAGAATCCCAAGCAGACTATGTGCTGTCAGTACCAAGCCCAATGAGAAGCTTGAATCCATGAACTGTGAGATCATGACCTTAGCTGAAATCAAGAGGCAGAAGCTTAACTGACTAAGCCACCCAGGCGTCCCACTACTGCTAATAATTAAAAATGCCAAACAAATTCTTAAACATGGAATTATCCACTATTTATCCAAATGTGTTCTTCAGAACTTCTGTAGACTCAGAACTTTGTGATATGAGGGACCCAGTATGCTTCAATTTCATAGTGTTGTAGGTTTTGTTATTCTAACTGGGCATAAATTCTTGTTAGTTACCTCTCAAATAGTGGAATCTTATGTAAGTTTTATCTTTGTGCCTCAGTTTATTAAAAAATGGGCTAATGCTATCATCTCAGTATTTTTTATGAAAATGTATAATCTTTGACACACAGTATGTATGTATGTATGTATGTATGTATGTATGTATATATCTACACACACACAATATTCTACAAAAAAAATGGAGCAATGTTCTTTCATTCTATTTCTCTCTCTCTCTCTCTCTCTCTCTCTCTCTCTATGGCAGGGGGGATGCATGCTCTATCTATGAAAGACTAAAAAAGGCACATTAAAGTAAGTTAAGCAATCTAGAAGTGGCTTCAGAGACAAACCTTTATGGATTCAAAATCTTCGTGGTTCTTCATTACAGCTTAAGTCTTACTTTTTCTATAATCTTAGGTTTTTCTATCAATGTATTTAATTCTGTCCATTGAGTTTATATTTGAGTGTTTTAGTCAGCTCAGGCTCCTATAATAAAATGTCATAGACTTATACAGCTGACATTAATTATCACAGTTCTGGAGGCTGTGAAGTCCAAGACCAAGGTGCCAGCAGATTTGGTTCTCACTAGGGCCCTCTTCCTGGCTTGCAGGTGGCTTCCCTCTTGCTTTGTCCTTCCATAGCAGAGAGAGGAAGCTGTAGTGTCTCTTCTTCTCTTTCCTCTTCCTCTCCTCCTCCTCCTCCTCCTCCTCCTTCTTCTTCTTCTTCTCTTCTTATTCCTCTTCTTTTTTTCTTTTTTCTTTTCCTTCTTTTTTGAGAGTACTACCCTCATCAGGAAGTCTCTACTCTCATGATCTAATCTAATCCTAATTATTTCCCAAAGGCTCCACCTCTTAATACTATCAATTTGTGGGCAGCAGCTTCAACATAACAATTTGACAGGACACTAACATTCAGTCCATTCAACCTGTGGCCCCCCAAAATTCATGTCCTTCCCACATGCAAATATATCCACTCCATCTCACTTTAGCATCAGCTCTAAACTCTAAAGTCCAAAATTTCATCTAAATATCATCTAAATCAGACATGAGTGACCCTCAAAGTATGATTTATTCTGAGGGAAATTTTTCCTCCAGCTATGAACCTGTGAAATCTAATAAATTATATGCCATTTAATAGTGAGGCAGATATAATACAAACCCTCAACTCCAAAAGAGAAAAATAGAAATGAATAAAAGGGTGATGGGTACTAAGCAAGTTCTAACTCCAGCAAGACAAAATCCATTAGATCTTAAGTCTGAAGAATAATCCTCTTTGGACCACCACTTTACTTTCCAAGGCAACTAGAATGGCAGCATCATCACTACAGCTTGATGAGACAAACTCATTCCTTAGTGAGATGGTCCTTATGTGACTTTTTGCAATGCTCTGCCTTCTGAAATTGAGAAGGAAGCAGCTTTGTCCTTGGTTCCATGGTAGAAATGGCAGTTCTGATTATCTCTGAATGGGCTTCAAGGTTCATCTTCAAGGATAGTGCATTCCCTCCCATTTTCTGTTTCGTTTGATTCTAGTTGGCAGAGATGATAAACCCCTTCTATATACCTGGTTTCTGCTGAGATGGCTCATTTAAGCCCATGAGTCTTACCATCTCTTTATCAAATTGTTATTTAACCATGTCCGTAGTGTTCTCTTCAAAACAAACTTTATCATTTGCTTTACAATATGAATAAGTTAAGAACTTTCTGAATCATCAACTTCTTATTCTTTTTTCCTTGGCCATTCCTTATTTAATTTATCACTGTCTTCCAGTGTTTTGTTACAAGTAGTGAGGATCCAAGCTACACCTTTGCTTGGATTAAGAAATTGCTTAAAAATTTCTTCTACTATATATTCAATTTTTACAGTTTACAAATTCTACCTTTAACAAAATAGTGGAGCAAGAATATACTTCAGCCAATTTCTTTGCCATTTTATAACAAGGGTCACCTTTCCTTCTGTTTCCAATAATATATATGTTCCTCATTATCATCTGAAAACTCACCAGAATGGACTTTAACATCCACATTTCTACCAACATTCTGCTCATGATTAATTTTGTGTTCTCTAAGAAAAAGGCTATCTCTCCAGCTCTCCTCTTCTCTTCCTCAACCCTTAACAGAACCACCTTTAACATCTTTATTCTCACCAACAGTCCTTTACAACAATCTTGGGTGTCCTTACCATACACCTCAGAGCTCCTTAACCTCTACAGATCTCCCAGTTCCAAAACCACTTCCACCTGTTTAGGTATTTGTTACAGCAGCTCCCCACTTCATAGTACAAAACTGTGTATGAGTTCTCAGGCTTCCAAAACAAAATGCCATAGACTGGGTGGTATAAACAACAAAAATTCATTTTCTGTTGTTTTCTGTTTATTTCTGTTCTGGAGCCTGAGAAGTCCAAGATCAAGGTGCGAATCAATTTGATTCCTAATGAGAGCATTCCTTCAGCCTTTCAGAAGAATGCCTTCTCACTGTGTTCTTACATAATAGGGAGAGAGAGAGAGTTCTGGTGTCTCGAAGATAAGAGACCCCTTCTTATTACCTCATTTAAGCTTTGTCACCTTCTCACAAGCCTTACCTCTACATACAGTTGTACTGGGGATTAGGGTTTCAACATATGAATATATGAGGGACACAAATATTTAGTTTGTAACACTCCCATGTGGCCCAGTACTAACACAAGAGTAGTAGAAATTTGTGACTAAATTGTAGGCTTTCTTTGGTACTTAGATTTCTTTTAATGGTTCCCAGAGCTGTCTCCTTACTGGAATTTAATTGGCTTGGATAAAACACACACACACACACACACACACACACACACACACACACTTTACCTTAAATGATGGAGTTTTTGGTTATTTCATATATTGCTCTTTACCAGAATTAATGAAGAAAAAATCATGTTGCTCAGAGTATCACTGTATTCAAATACATGAAGTGAGACATATAGGGACAAGAATTGTTTAGGTGTCTTCAACATTTGCCCTAACTCTGTCACAGGCAGTAAACAAAATGATAAAGTGTTAACCATGAGCAACAGAATTAAATTGAATTCTAATTCACTCTAAGAATAACTGGGTTGTCTTTGTCTACGCAGCCACAGTTGTCATGCATTTGCTCTGGACTCTAAGGAAACCGAATAAAGTATAAAACCTTATTTAAACATACATTTGGAGAAATTTATGGTGTCTCAAAATATTTAATAACAATATAAATGTATTTTTAAATAATTTAATACAAAGTATAACAATACCAGGATAGGAATCATGTACAGAATTTTGTAAAATGTTTCATGTGTAAGAATAAAAAGGAGAGAAAACCAAAGGAAAGTCAGAAAAAGGAGAAAAATATTACAAAAATCTAAAAAAAATGGAGAGAGAGAGAGAGATCTAGTCAAATGCCAAGTTTTACTAGTATTCCCTTTACTGAGCATGCCCTCCTTTCTTGGTTAAACTAGCTCAGTCTTTTTCCCTTCAAATTTCATTTGTTGGGCAATCTCCTGCAAGAGGCCTTCTCTACCCATTTCAATATGATGTGCATCTCTCACATCTCTGCTGTCACATTATCCATGGTAATTGCTAACATATAGACTTTGATAATAGTATCCATCATGTTACTAAATTTAGGCTAATTTTAGTATGATGTTTTTTTAGAGTTCCTAGAGATAAAAAAACCTCATCTGTACATAACATACTTATCTTTCCTCTTGATTTATTTATTGCTCTTGATTTTATTTTCTGACTTGCATCATTGACTAGACCAAAATTTCCAAATTATACTCAATAATAATCATGAATCAGAAATAATTTTTCTTGAATATAAAGTTTAAAATTTTTGATTTAAATTATTTCATTAAAGAATCATTCTGTAAAACAACTAAATTCAGTTTTAAAACTTGAGATGAGACATTTAAGTTACTAGTATTGGCATATATTTAATCAATACTATTATTTTTTAAATTTAGTAACCAACATATTTCACTACATCACCTAAACTTGCATTCTTAGATCAAATCCTTTTTAGTAATGTTGGATCATATTTAATTGTAGCAGTTAAATATTTCTGTTTAAATTTTTTGTTATGTACACATGTGAAATTGGTATAGAGTCTATTTTAAACTAATTATCATCAAATTTGGGATTAAGATAATAGTAACTTTATATGATGAATTTGCTAATCCCACATTATTTTTGAGATCTATAGCATATAATATAACTTGATAACTATATTTCTCTTCAAATTTTAAACATTTCACCAATCAACATGTAAAGACATTGTGGCTTTTAACATATCATTTTCCTACTTTAACATTTTTGTCTGGGTTATTGTCTACTAATTTTTATAAATCTATTATATCAGTTTGGCTTTGGATGTTTTTAATAAACAGTCAACCACAATGGATGCCATTTGATTGTAGAATTTATCATCAATTTTATATCTTTTGAATTTTGTATGGCTACTATTCTCAATTTTTCCCAGAACCAGTTCTCAAGATTTACCAATTCCTATATTTTATGATGTTTTATAAATCCTATGAAGTTTGTAATAATGAGGGGTTTTTTTGGACAATGTTCACAAATTTCTTAAGCAGAAAATTCAACCAAAATTAAATCATTCTGCACTTTTGGGTGTCAACTTACACTGAGAGACAGTATAGCCTGGCAATTAGCCATATGGATTCTAGAACCAAGTTTTCTAGGCATGAATCTTAGCTCTACCACTCACCAACTATATAATGCAGAGGAAATTATTATATTTTCTGTGTTTTGGTTATCTCATCTGCAAAACTGGAAGAATACTAGTATTTACCTTGTAGGATGGTATTGAGGATCAGATGCATTGATTCACACACAGCAGTTAGAGGATCATCTGGCAGAGAATGAGTACTGGGTAAATACAAGCAATTGTACTGATTTGGGTTCTACTTAATGACATAATGATACAAGTAAATATGATGTGTAAGGGGGTTATTAATGGGACTCCCTTCTGCTCCCTGTTTCATTTGCAGGTAAGGAAAATCGGTAGGGATCACACCTGAAAGAAATAACCTCTTCTCTAGCTGTTTGTTTTAATATCTAGGTTTATGACCCATCATCATCTCTCTGAGCAGTAGACAAGTGCACTGACTCGTCAGCATTTCTCTGCATATGCATACTGAATCCCTAAAAACAAAATAAAATACCTGAAGCCAAAGTGTATATGTATAAATATCCACCCTAGTAAACAAAAATAGCATAACACCTTATAAACCATCACCACGGGCTACAGGGAGACCAATATAAACAATCATTTGTTGAAAATAAAGCAGAGCTTTAAGGAAATATAACAGAGCCAAATGCCCTTAGAATCAGCCATAAAGTATGGAGTTTATTGGATATAACTAGATGCTTATTCCTCCTGTATCCCTGCAGTAAGACCTTTTAAAACTAAGCAGATATAATGTAGATGCTAAGCAGGATTCCATCTTTTCTTTTTTTTCTTTATGATCTGCAAAGGTAGTTACTTAGTGCTGTAAGTGCCTTCAGATTTTGATGATAACATGTCCTCAGACTTCATCAAGCCAGGAAAGTCTTTTCAGAAACAAGGCCAGGTGGTAACAAAAAGCTGATGCTTCTGGGATGCAGTTCTGAGGCGTACCCAGGAAAATGGCCATAAATAACTTTTGGTATTCACCTTTTAATTTTGTAGACTATCCATATTTTACTTGCAAGTGTTCCCTGTTTCATTTATTTTCCAAGTACCACTGGTACTTCAAAGATGTTTATAGCTTCATGGAACCTGTGACTTATTAAAAACAGGGGGGTGTGGGAGCAATAAACTGAATGACATGCACCCTATGGACTAATAGATATTTGCAAATTGACTGAAAATACTCATCAGTCCCATGACTTTCCCTGAGAAGTCACTGAAAATGAACACAGAAATATGTAACCAGAAGAGACATTTTCAAAAGTGTATTCACAAAAATGCATAAAAAATGAAATAATAATTTATATTGGCATTTTATCAACAATGTAACTTTAAAAGTAATCAATAAAAAGAAGATATTTTAGAAGTGTTTGTCTCTGACAATTGTTCATGGAGAGAGAATCTGCTGACTAAAGTTTCTGTGCAATTAATCTGCCAGTCCTCAGTGGAACGTGAAATTCGTGATGTGCAGAAAGTGTCAGACTCAACTAATTATACTGTTTACCTTATGAATAAACTATTACTATGGATTTTTTGCTATTCTGTACTATTTTTCCAGCATTTTCAAAGCTATAGGCACTGCTTTATCTCTTGTCTTCTGTAAAATACAAATTCACTCGAAGGAAAATGTTACAAATGGTCGCAATTTTCCCATAAATGGCTTTATCTTAGATAGAAGAGTTCCTGGGACCGATCCAGTCATCTCTCCAGGCTTTTCTCCCTCCCTGCTCCTGACTCTTGTGCAAGTAGGAGACTTAGTAAATAACTTAGCTCTTTGGTGACAGAGAGATACCTTCAATCTCCAGGTTAGTAGACCTAAAGGCTGTGATGAGTTTGCTAATTACTTCAAAAATAGCTGTTAAAATGTAGAGTCATAAAATGTCATGGGTTTTTACACTGGATACTGAGCTGATAAAGAGAAACCAAAATTTCAAAGTATGTGTCTGAAATACATTTATTTAGTAGCAAATTTTCTTACTATCCAAAGAAAAAGGCTTCCATCCTTATCAATGAACTGGACAGAGGGTTGCTAGCTACTTGCAAGCTTTGTATTATATCCAATGCATCATATTACCTTCTAAATAAAAATAAGATGTAGTTTCAGTCTTCAAGGTGGCTTTTGTCAATTGGAACAGAAAATAAATCAAGAAAAATTATTATAGTTTAAAATCTAAATAGATAGCAGATATTATCGTTATCTACAATGCTTCTTGAAATTTCTAGATCACTCAGGCATAGGCAATTATTTCACCCACAAAAACATACATATGTTTCTTTGATCCAGTGATCAAGCTTACTTCAAAACTGCTCTCTTTTAACTTCTATCCTCCCCAAATTAAAAAATAATACATTAATAGTAGTTATAAATTTCATAAACAAAGGTCTTCCTATCCCCTAGTTACAGGTGTTCTGTGTATATTTTTCACTTACTCCTTGGGAAAAAAAATATTTCACAAACTTTATAAATGTGATGTAGAGTATTAAGGTTCTTGGTCTGGAAACCAAATAAGCAGTGGGGCTGGGTCCTTGGTATGATTCAAGAACAGGTGCTCTAAGCAGAACACCATATTACTTCAAGTGAAACTTTATAGCTAATGATGGATACTTCTCAGCATAAACTTCTTTTTCTCTAAATGTTCTGGTTTCTCAAATGCAAAAAGACTAGAGGTTTCTAAGGTGTCAACAGTCATGGTTTCAGTAAGAAGACATGTTACACTATTTTTCTTTATCTCCTCTTCAATGGTTCAAATTCTTATATCACATTTCCTTACACTCCATGTGTATATTCCCTCAGGTATAATCTGCATTATGTTTTTAAGAAACGTTGTTTTTTTTTTTAATCCTGATGGTTGATATTACAGAAAATGTAAGGGTGCACATGGAAAGAAATTGGCCCCATGTAATCAAGTCAAAAATAATACCACAATCCCCATAATGGTTTTTAGTCTTCCTCACTAGTTGTTATTGTTCATGGCTTTCATGATGTATTTTGGAAATTTGTATTAGAGCAGAACTCAGTCTTATTTAAAGAAGTGATGTGAAGCATTATCTTTAAGCTGTTTTACAAAAACTTGAAAATATTCCTTGTTACACATTTCCAAATTTTCCAAAGTTCCAAAAGAAAAAGCTGCTTGTTCCTTATACCCAAAAGAGCGACTACTTGAACACATAATATACGATAGGAACGATTGCTTTTAAAATTAATCAGGAAAATTAGGCAATTTGTAATTGCGATTAATAATTGCGGTGCTATGCTGCTGAAGGAACAGTGTAGAAGAATCCTACACATATGTTGTAATTGACATATAGTATAGATTCCAAAAGAGAATGGTATCACAAAATAGCTTTACAAGCCTTGATGATAAAGGGCTTGGGAAAAAGTCACAAAGATTTTAAAGCATCTTCTTCTCAGAAGCCTCTTGTATTATGTAAAAGTGAGCATCCTGCTTGTCAGAAGAAAATAATATATATCTAACAGCTGAAAGAGTTCTATAAGATTTGGCTCTTGTATTCATGAATCTCATTAACTATTCAAATTGTTAATCCTAGATACAGAAATTCAATCTCCCCCCTACCCTCTATTTCTCCTTTATTCTTCTGATATTGGTCCATGTTAGTCATATAGTCAGACACTGAAGCTGGAAACTAGAAAATCACCCTGGATATCTGACTTTCCATCTTCCCCCGGAAATGGTCCAGCACTTCTCAACCTTCCTTCCCTGTCGCACCTCAGACATACCTGCTGAACGGTGTGCTAGAACTCCCATGGACAGCTCCAATTTTTTAAGGCCGTAAATAGGAAATAAATATGGTTGCACATTATGTATAATGTACAAATTTTACTTGCTTCTTAACCAGTTTCTCTCCAACAATTTCCCCAAACACAAACACGCACACACACACACATCACACACACACACATACTTGCTGGTCTCAAGTGCTGTCATTTCTCCCTTCTTATCATTTATGCTATTCGCTCCATCCTCTTAATCCTCACTATTGCTTCGCCTGAGGCCTTCATCTCTCCAGAACATAACAATTCTTACTAGAATATCTCCTCTGCTTACAGGCTTCCCTCCCTCCAGTCTCCTCTTTCCTCCATTTCTCTTTTTAATATTCTAATCCAATCAGTCACCCTCTTGCTCATAAGCTTTATTGACTCTCCAGTGATTTTTTTTTCCACTAGACCCCCCATGATTCCACACAATTTATTTAAGTGCTTAAAAAATATAAAGTTAATAAAATATATTTGCACTAGAGAAATATCCCTTATGTTGTTTCCCTTGTCCTATGAAAAATGACATATTTTCTATCAATCCATATATGAACTGTCATAGATACCTATTCAACTGTGTATAATGCATGTTATCCATGAGTTATTATTCCTTAGATATTATAAAAGAATCCTCAGGTAAATGATATGATTCTCTAAAGAGATGAAAGTATTATAAGTAAGTCATAAGTATTATGTTTATTAAATGTTTATTAAAAGATTCAGCAATAGAATGCGGAAAAACAAGGGTCAGAATCAGGGTCAGCATACTGACAGGTGAAGTATTTAAAGCTAATATTTTATGTATTTATACATTTTAAATAATCATAGTGATTTCTATTGCTTTGGTAATGTTCTGATTGACTGAAACCTCTTTAAATTTTTTAAAAAATATTTAATGTTTATTTATTTTTGAGAGAGAGACAGAGACAGAGCACAAGCAGGGAAGGGACAGAGAAAGACGGAAACAGAATCCAAATCAGGTTCCAGGCTCTGAGCTGTCAGCACAGGGCTCAATGTGGAATTTGAACTCACAAACTGCTAGATCATGACCTGAGCCAAGTTGGATGCTTAACTGACTGAGACACCCAGGCGCCCCTGAAACCTTTTTAAAGACAAGAACCATGTCCTATTCCTCTTTAGAAAGTAACATTGCATAATAACAAGTGTATTTGCAACCAGGTAATTTTGAATATAAAGCCACCTATTTATTAGATGTAAGAGATCCTGCAAGTGACTTAATAACTTGAACCCACCTCTCCTTCTTAGATTGGAGATATTAATAACTGGAAGATGTATGTGAAGGTTAAAAATAAAATCAGGTATGTCAAGTTTCTAGTGCAGGGACTACCCATGATAAAAAATCAATAAATGGTATTATTCTGTTTTGTTTTGTTTCAGCAATTATTTTTTAAGTAATCATCTGTTTCAATTTTACTCAATGACATTTTATTGCTAATTAAAATATGTATAATATGCACCTTCTCAAAGTACCTAAGAGAGGAAGAAAAGAGTTGATACAACTTTGAAAAGGCTAAAAGTGAAAAAAAGAGTCAAGATAATTAAGCATAATTGCCTGTGTACAAAAATGGAAAAGTTCTAGGCAAAGCCTGTCAAAATAGTACTAGCTAAACAGATTTTCTCCCACATCCTTTGGATCTTAAGAGTAAATCTCATCTGAGTCTTTCCTCTTCAGTTCAGCCCAAGAGTACAGATTTAAGCATGATTGCTGTCTTAGTTTGTAATATCTGTTTTATCTTAACCTCTCGCCTCTGAGAATTCTTGATAATATTTGCACAGAAGTTCTTTAATCAAATTTGAGAAGAATTGCTCTCAAAAGCTCACTTTCAAAAGCAATCATCATATTTTAAAAATAATGGTTCTTTCTTAAACCAGTAGCACATGTGGAATCAAGTATTTTAAACCAGAATTGCATGATTTCACCACAGC
Organism: Hyaena hyaena; assembly: GCF_003009895.1. Classification (NCBI taxonomy): domain Eukaryota; kingdom Metazoa; phylum Chordata; class Mammalia; order Carnivora; family Hyaenidae; genus Hyaena; species Hyaena hyaena. Next base: position 8,231 of record NW_024082260.1, on the reverse strand, counting down.
ATAATGAAAGACATTTATATTTTAAAGTGACATAAATTTCAAAACAAATTGAAAAATAATATTGATAAAACACTGGTGATAAAACAGAATTTTTCAAACTTAGAAGACAAGTTTTGAGGCGAAGAATGTATCCAAAACTATTTCACTCAAATACATCGGCATTCAAATATAGTCAATAAATGGGCATTTCAAACTGGGAAAATACAGAAAGTATAGGAAAATAAAGTGACAAAACAAATGGAGGCAAAAAGAAACAAAAAAAGTATAAGGAAACAAGTATTTAATAGTTGATTCTAAACAAACAAAATATTGTAAAGAAGCTCCAATAGCAGGACTAGAACAAATTTTCAAGTCAAAAATGACTTAAGTAACGTGTATAACCCCCCAAGATAAAACCCACCAAGACATTCAAGATTGTTGAAAGAAATATTTAGTAATAAAAGAGCAACACTAAACAATGAGAATTTAAAATTCAAACATGGTGGGGCTCCTGGGTGACTCAGTTAAATGTTCCACTTTGGCTCAGGTCATAATCTCCCAGTTCATGGGTTCGAGCCCTATGTCGGGCTCTGTGCTGACAGCTAGGAGCCTGGATTCTGCTTCAGATTCTGTGTCTCCCTCTCTCTCTGCTCCTCCCCTGCTCACACTCTTTCTCTGTCTCTCAAAAATGAATAAAAGTTAAAAAATATTAAATAAACAAATAAATAAAATTCAACATGGAGAAGTATTGGTTAGAAAATTGGTAGAGCTATGTATTTCTGAGAAAGTCTCAATTAGAGGAAATGCAAAGTCTCTTACATGTAATGAATAATTGGCTTTATCTTTAAAATCAAATTTACCTGGTTGTGGGGCACCTGGGTGGCTCAGTCAGTTAAGTGTCTTACTCTTGATTTCAGCTCAGGTCATGATCTCACAGTTGTGAGATTGAACCCAGTGTAGAGCCCCACATCAAGCCTCAAGTTGGGCTCTCTGCTGGGTATGGAATCTGCTTAAGATTCTCTCAATTCCTCTCCCTCTGCCTCCTGTCACCCCCCACTCCCACCTGTTTGAACTCCTGTTTTTTCTTCTCTCTCACACACACAAAAAAAGAAAAAAATATACACCTGGTTGCAAGTGTTATGCACTTTTCATTATGCAATGTTACTTTCCAAAAAGAAATAGGACATGGTTCTTGTCTTTAAAGAGGTTTTAGTCAATTGGAACATTTACAAAGCAATAAAAATAATTATAATAATTAAAAATTTATAAACACATAAAACATTAGCAAAGATGAACCCATTAGAAATTAGCAAATATTACCCATTAGAAAAGTCCTACATTGGGCTGAGAAGTTCTAGATCTATTAATCCTACTGTCTGCACTCATTGGCTGGAAGCAGCTTGGGGAGATCATGGCTTTGGTGTAGTAGACATTAAAGGTAATCACAGTGGTACTGCAGATAGATGACACCCATTAACTATCTTACTTGCAGAGTATTTGAGAAGTGCACTCCCAAGGCTTCCGTACTAATGAATGAAAGGAAAGAACTCAATTCTGAGCACAAACTTGGGTTGAGGATTCCCAGAAGAATTAGAAACTTCTCATGGACTCCAAGACACACATGTGATTTTCAAGAACCTTAGAAACATTAAAATACATTTTGTGTCAATCAGAGTTCTCTCACAGAAATGTATATATTAGAATTATTACACAGTAGAATTTTTTTTCTTTTGCCCCATCCTTCTTCTTTGAACCCAAAAGTCCTCAGTTCTGATCTTAAGAACTTTTATTGAGTCAGGCTCATCCAAAATATCTAAGGCAACCTCATTTGCTTAAAATCTACTGATTATAGATGTTAAGCACATTTGCAAAATACCTTTACAGCAACAGAGTAGAGTCTGATCTAACAATTGGAGACTAGCCAAGCTGACAAATGAAACTCACCATGATACTTTCTCTTAAGGGAGAAAATTCTGATGCAGAAGGATAATCACATAGGAAACAAACTTAATTGAGAAGAACAGACACACTGGAGGTAAAGAGTGGAAAAGTACACACTGGTTGGGAGAAGAGATAGATCCCAGGAGAGTCTGTAAATATCAAATATATCTTAGAATGGGAGCACTATCTAGAGCTGGAGTAAGGGGCTGTAGGTGGAAAATATTACTAAACCAGAAGAGCCCTGAGAAACAAATAGTTGGTCACAGATGTGGGGGTAGGGAGAAACTTGAGCCATGAGCCCAGGAAAAGTTACTTCAGAAATCTCCTTTCTTGGAAGTTCATAAAGGCTATTTGTTTGTTTGTTTGTTTGTTTGTTTATGAATAAGAGAGAAATAGAGAATAAACATGAGCTGGGGAGGGGCAGAGAGAGTGGGATTGAGAGAATCCCAAGCAGGCTCCACACCCAGCGTGGAGCCCTCATGCCAAGCTCAATCTCAGAAATGTGAGATCATGACCTGAGCCAAAATCAAGAGTCAGATGCTTAACCTACGAAGCCACCCAGGTGCTGCAAGGCTGTGTAATTTAAAACCAGGCTCTTAAAGGCACAATATTTAAACCTTTACAAATACTTTTTAAACTATGAATATATTTATATTCTGAGCAGCAATAAGAATAAGCCATGTTCACAAAGCAAATAAAAAATGGACCAGAATTTTAAAATATAATTAAAGGTTTTAAAAAGTTGAAAGAAAAGCAAATCAAAATTTTAAAATATCAAAATATTATAAATAATAAAAAAACTCTAAAAAAAGAAAAATAGTAAGACTTTCCACACTTGAAATAGCTGTATGGAAGAGGTATCATTTGAGCTGGATCTTTACAATAGCTGAGATTTAAATAGCCAAAATAAAGGGAAATAATCCACATGAGCAGAGAAGACAGTCAGGAAACAGGGAAACTCCTGGCTTAATATAATGGAACACTCACTTGATTTTGCTCCTTCCAAAAACCCCCAAAAGCGAGGTAAAAGGATTTCTTTGGTTAAGTCCTACTTCTGCTCAGGTCATGATCTCACAGGTCATGGGTTTGAGCCCCACATCAGGCTCTGCACTGACAGCTTGGAGCCTGGAGCCTGCTTTGGATTCTGTGTCTCCCTCTCTCTCACTCTCTCCCTTCCCCTGCTCACGCTCTGTCTCTCTCTCTCTCTCTTGAAAATAAATAAACATTAAAAACTTTTTAAAAATAAATAATAAATAAAATCAATGAACTATACTTTCATGTTAAGTAATTAGATAAATAAAATCAAACTAAATGCAAAGTAAGCAGGAGAATAAAAATAAGAATAGATACCACTCAGCTAACAACACTTTACCAACTTCCTGTAAGCAGAAATATTTTCAAATAAAACAATAGCAAAGCGTCCCACATATTCAAACTACTAGAATTCTTAGACATCCTTAGCAAAAGGACATGAACTTTTTATCTCGCAATTTTCCTCCTAAGCTGTATGAGAGGAAAAAGGATGGGTCAGAAATATGAAAAATAAATAATAAACCAAAAGTTTTGTCTGTTAATTTCTCTCGAGTGCTATAAGGGATTTACTGAAAATGTGAATTGCTCGCCTGAATTCAAACTCCAGCTCTCCAAAGCCAGGGACCAATTGTTTGCCCATTGTTCTTGAAAACAGCTAAGAGCAGAAAAATAGCTTAACTGTTTGCAACTAGAATATTGTTCCGAAGGTATTGAATATAACATCACAGTAACTGCTCTTGTTCTGAGTGTAATTTCATTTTTAAAAAAATTTTTTAACATTTATTTATTTTTGAGAGAGTATGCGTGAGGCGGAGGAGGGGCAGAGAGAAAGAGGGACAAAGAAGATATGAAGCAGGCTTTGCCCTCACAGCAGAGAGCCAGATGCCAGGCTAGAACTAATGAATGGTAAGATCATGACCTAAGCCATAGTCAGACACTTAACCAACTGAGCCACCGAAACGCCCTTGTAATTTTATTTTTAAAAAACTCTACAGGGTATCCAATGTATAAACTAAATTTTGACACTACAGAGGTAATCATGGACACAAATATATATATTGTATTTTTTTAAATTTAAATTCTAGTTAGTTAACGTACAGTGTTTTATTCTTTTCAGGCATACAATATAAGGATTCAACAATTCCATACAACACCTAGTGCTCATCACAAATGCACTCCTTAATCCCCATTTCCTATTTAATACCCCACCCACCTCCCCTCTGATAACCATCAGTTTGTTCTTTATAGTTGAGTGTGTTTCTTGGTTTGGCTCTCTCTCTCTCTTTTACCCCTACAAAAGATATATTTAAGAGCCATATTTAACTGAGAGAGATTTAAAATGGAGCTCAGATGACTGTTTTACCCACCCTGCATACAATATAATTTATAATTATAGTTTACAGTATGGTGAGTGAACTAAAATAAGTTTTGAATTGCCTCATTATAAAGATATGCTGATTTTTTGAGATATTTATCAGCAGAAGCATAAAAATTATTTGTCAATGCTAAGTATTATCTTGGTAAACCAGGGGATATTCCTTTTTATATTGGCAGCTCTTAGGATTTCCTGTTGTAATAAAAAATCAGCCTCTATATAGTCTCAGACTCTTAGTCAAAAAATATACATTGATGTCCTTAAGAATTCTTGAATCTACATATTTTAATGGGTATTAAAGATTCATAAATTTATTCCACCAAACAGTACTTATTATTCTAAAATATGGCTTTCTTGGTTCTCTTTCTCATTCCCTTTTTCCCTTTATTAAGAAATTTTAAATTTAAACCTTTATTGCTGCTAATCTAGATAATATACATCTGAGCTATATATATATTGCAGCCTTGTGAATTTTAGCCCCAAATCTTCATTGATTCATTCTTGTATTTATACAACAATGTTTATTGAGGGCCATTTATGTGTCCAGCTCTGTTTTAAGTAGGGTACAGCAATAAATAAAACAGACAAAATTGCAAAACATTACATATTATATGATTCTATTTATATAAAATGTCCTGAAAAGGCAAATCTATGGACCCAGAGAACAAATTAATGTTTGCCTGGGACTGGAGGTGGGAGCCAGGGTTCGCAGCAGAGAATACAAGGGATTGTATTTGGGAGAAAAATGTATTCGAAACCTGAATTGTGGTGAGGCATGCACAACTTTGTAAATTTACTAAACACAAATGAATTTTACACATAAATGGATATGCAAATGGTACATCAATAACGTGTTTAGGAAAATAAGTTAATAAAAAAAAACAGACAAATATCTCTGCCTTTCTAGTGAGGAGATGAGTGTGAATAGGAACCAAGTATATAATATAAAGTAAGTTCCTCAAAGAAGAAGAATAAAACAGGGTCAAAGTATGGATGGTGATGGGGAGTAGGGATAGGTGGCTATTTTAGATGGGTTCATCAAAATGAGCACAGGAGCCAGCTATGCTAATATCTAGAGGTTCCAGGAAAGAGAAGAAGAAGAATGAAGGGCATAGCCAAAATCAGCTTAGTTGAGTTTGAGGCAGTGTGGCTGGGAAGGGGTAAATAATGGGGAGAAGAACAGGAAGTGAAGTCAGAGTTAATACCCAGGGGTCCTTTTGTAGACTATTTTTGGATTTTAGAATGTCTTTGGAGTGTCATTTTGGAATATTTTTGGTCAGTCCATTGGACACCTTCCTATGGCTCTTTATATAAATTCTATAGTACATGGTCATAAACATTTTGATAATATATTTTTAGAGAAGTAATAGGAATAAAAAATTAATTCCCTTTCACATCTGACATCAACTTTAAAAATGCTTTATTTTATTTTAACTTTCTTTACCATAACATCTGACATTTTTTACTAAATTCAAGTTGATTTTATATTGACCATATTGAATTGGCCAAGAAACTTGGCCTGTTCCTTGCAAGTAGTTTTTATGCTATTAACAGATTTATAGATTTGATTTGCAATAATGTATGATGTTTTTTACCTTTTCATAATATAGTGTCTTTAGTTCCTTTCTATACTTTTCTTAAAATGGTACCCAAAATAGAATAAATTGTGCTCACTGTAGTCTTAACGATAATTCAAAAGTTTTTAGCATGTGTTGATCCCAAAAGAGTGTTTTGTTTTTTGTGTAGAATTAAACAATTGTGTTCATCATTGCTACAATCCTAGTTTTCCCACTAAATCAATGTACATATTTAAAATACATCTCTTGACATCTCTTCCTCCAACTGAACATTTAACAAGAGTCTATTTTGTTGTAACATTTTATTCCTACTTGAAGGCATTTGAGTAAGAACCCTAATTTGAGAATTCAATCATGTTCATTTACTAAATTCTATAACTCTTCTCGAAACTACTAGTCATGATAAAGGATTCAAATGTCTCATAATTCACTTACTAATCTTATTGAGATTGTCTTCCAGATAACTAATTGAAGTGCCCATTAAGGACTTACACTAATCTATATAAGATTTTATCTCATCACACAGTAAAAAGAGCAGTGGATTTTTTCCTTCAATTTTACATACCATAAAACCTATTCAAATAATCACCCAAGATCATTAGAAATCTTCCACTTTGCCTTGGGAATATCTAAGTGGGAACCACAAAGGAAATCCAAGAGAAATAGGCAGAGTATATAATCATTGGGCTTAGGTGTTTACGATATGCTCTGTTTAAGAACTAATTCCAAAGTGTCCTGCAGACAGGACACAAAGATTTCAGGCAATGTCTTAAGAGGAAAAGATCATTTGCAGAAGAAGGAGACAGATCTGTGATGATCACAGAGATAAAGGGGAAGTACTTTTCCATACCATGGTCATGAGGAAGCAAAAGGTTATGGTATCTTGACATTGATAAGCCAGGGCTGCACATGATAGGAATGTTATGGTGGTGGGCAGTCACTAGGAACAGTCTAAAAATAAAATTCTCCAGACTAAAGCAAAAGAATGGAAAACTACAAGAGGGAGATACATTCGTGAAGGAATGAGAGGGGGAGAGATTTTATTATCTTTAATAACTTACACATGAAATTAAAAACCAAAAATTACAAAAGGGAACTGTAAACTATACTATTTGAATATGCAAGAAACCATAGTTGTATAGTCATTATTATGAAAACCTTATCTATTGATTTGTTACTTTTAGAATTAATATATAGTCAAAGTTTGAAAACTTAAATATAAATTATTACCCATGATATTAAAAATATAGAGATATGCACAAAGTAAAGAAGTTGAGAACAATACAAAATCAATCAATCAATCAAGCAATCAATAAAAATGAAAGGATATAAAAGCTCACTGCATATTCCCAAAATAAGAGGAGTCAAGAGATGGTATTTGAGAAGATGGTACAGTACACTCTAACAACATGTATTATTCCGAGTGGGAGAAGTAACCAATAGAGGAATTAAAATAATAATACAATGAATCATTAGAAGGGGAAACACAAGGGTACATGATCTACCACATAAAAATCAGTAGACAAACTCTCAAGTTACCAAATCAAGTAAGACCAATATCAGCATATATCAGTCAGAGATATGCCAGTGGAAAAAATAAGAGGAGTTAGGAGGATAGAAACCATTTGTTGAGAGTAGTATGGTATGGTGCAAGGGAAGGGACTACAAATTTTCATTATAAACCTTCTGTGACCCTCTGATAAAATTGAAAAAGAAATGTATTTTAAAAAATCTGTCTCTGCCAAAAATCTATTTACAATATAAGATGGACACTTAACAATTCTTGAAACACATATTACTAAATTATTTGAAATATTAAAAAAGAAGTATTTTCAGGGACCCTGGGTGACTCAGTCAATTAAGTGGTTAAGCGTCCGACTTTGGTTCATGTCATGATCTCACAGTTCCTGTGTTCTAGCTCCACATCGAGCTCTGTGCTGACAGCTTAGAGCCTGGAGCCTGCTTCAGAAAATGTGTCTCCCTCTCTCTCTGTCCCTACCCTGCTTGCAGTCTGTCTCTCTGTCTCTCAAAAACAAACATTTAAACAAATTAAAAAAATATATTTTCTCAACTAATTTACAAAATGACGATTTCTCAGAAAGAGATAAAATGAAAAGTTTCCGGGAAGTATCAAGGAAAGCACTGAGCTTCTGTCTTGGGTCTATAAAATGGCAGAGAAGACTGTCACAATCAGAGGCCACACAAAAAGCTCCAGTGAAGAAGAAAAAAATCAATTACTCTGGGAGTAAATATTACAATGCAATTTTAAAGGTTTACATAGAGAGAGGGCAAGATGGCAGAGAAGTAAGGAGCTCCGTACTTGCACT